>NW_026974476.1:0-16684 GCF_037042905.1 Lytechinus pictus | reverse complement strand
TAAATGGCGATTTAAACCATTAAGGCGAGATTTTGAAGACAAATACATGAAATTTTTGAAGAATTCCATGAGCTTTATTTTAAAAGAAAAATGAAATTTGGAGCACAAGTGGATTTCAAGTTATCGCTAATCAAAGTTTGCATTGGAAATGAAGAATTTATACAAACACTAATTATGAAGTTTTATTAAAAGCTTTGACATTGGCTAGAAATTACAGACGGGAAACCATTTGTTTGCTACTGAGAAGGATATCTCAAGGAAAATAGTTATATATTCATATGAATTTACTTTTCCATTTTTCGACCGAGGATTTAACCTGAGATCATGAAAGAGAGAATATAACGCAACAAGTAATTGAAGAAATAACCCAAACTCTTTCACCAAATGAACACTTAGACTTAAATGGCGATTTAAACCATTAAGGCGAGATTTTGAAGACAAATACATGATTACATAATTTTTGAAGAATTCCATGAGCTTTATTTTAAAAGAAAAATGAAATTTGGAGCACAAGTGGATTTCAAGTTATCGCTAATCAAAGTTTGCATTGGAAATGAAGAATTTATACAAACACTAATTATGAAGTTTTATTAAAAGCTTTGACATTGGCTAGAAATTACAGACGGGAAACCATTTGTTTGCTACTGAGAAGGATATCTCAAGGAAAATAGTTATATATTCATATGAATTTACTTTTCCATTTTTCGACCGAGGATTTAACCTGAGATCATGAAAGAGAGAATATAACGCAACAAGTAATTGAAGAAATAACCCAAACTCTTTCACCAAATGAACACTTAGACTTAAATGGCGATTTAAACCATTAAGGCGAGATTTTGAAGACAAATACATGAAATTTTTGAAGAATTCCATGAGCTTTATTTTAAAAGAAAAATGAAATTCGGAGCACAAGTGGATTTCAAGTTATCGCTAATCAAAGTTTGCATTGGAAATGAAGAATTTATACAAACACTAATTATGAAGTTTTATTAAAAGCTTTGACATTGGCTAGAAATTACAGACGGGAAACCATTTGTTTGCTACTGAGAAGGATATCTCAAGGAAAATAGTTATATATTCATATGAATTTACTTTTCCATTTTTCGACCGAGGATTTAACCTGAGATCATGAAAGAGAGAATATAACGCAACAAGTAATTGAAGAAATAACCCAAACTCTTTCACCAAATGAACACTTAGACTTAAATGGCGATTTAAACCATTAAGGCGAGATTTTGAAGACAAATACATGATTACATAATTTTTGAAGAATTCCATGAGCTTTATTTTAAAAGAAAAATGAAATTTGGAGCACAAGTGGATTTCAAGTTATCGCTAATCAAAGTTTGCATTGGAAATGAAGAATTTATACAAACACTAATTATGAAGTTTTATTAAAAGCTTTGACATTGGCTAGAAATTACAGACGGGAAACCATTTGTTTGCTACTGAGAAGGATATCTCAAGGAAAATAGTTATATATTCATATGAATTTACTTTTCCATTTTTCGACCGAGGATTTAACCTGAGATCATGAAAGAGAGAATATAACGCAACAAGTAATTGAAGAAATAACCCAAACTCTTTCACCAAATGAACACTTAGACTTAAATGGCGATTTAAACCATTAAGGCGAGATTTTGAAGACAAATACATGATTACATAATTTTTGAAGAATTCCATGAGCTTTATTTTAAAAGAAAAATGAAATTTGGAGCACAAGTGGATTTCAAGTTATCGCTAATCAAAGTTTGCATTGGAAATGAAGAATTTATACAAACACTAATTATGAAGTTTTATTAAAAGCTTTGACATTGGCTAGAAATTACAGACGGGAAACCATTTGTTTGCTACTGAGAAGGATATCTCAAGGAAAATAGTTATATATTCATATGAATTTACTTTTCCATTTTTCGACCGAGGATTTAACCTGAGATCATGAAAGAGAGAATATAACGCAACAAGTAATTGAAGAAATAACCCAAACTCTTTCACCAAATGAACACTTAGACTTAAATGGCGATTTAAACCATTAAGGCGAGATTTTGAAGACAAATACATGAAATTTTTGAAGAATTCCATGAGCTTTATTTTAAAAGAAAAATGAAATTTGGAGCACAAGTGGATTTCAAGTTATCGCTAATCAAAGTTTGCATTGGAAATGAAGAATTTATACAAACACTAATTATGAAGTTTTATTAAAAGCTTTGACATTGGCTAGAAATTACAGACGGGAAACTAATTTGTTTGCTACTGAGAAGGATATCTCAAGGAAAATAGTTATATATTCATATGAATTTACTTTTCCATTTTTCGACCGATGATTTAACCTGAGATCATGAAAGAGAGAATATAACGCAACAAGTAATTGAAGAAATAACCCAAACTCTTTCACCAAATGAACACTTAGACTTAAATGGCGATTTAAACCATTAAGGCGAGATTTTGAAGACAAATACATGAAATTTTTGAAGAATTCCATGAGCTTTATTTTAAAAGAAAAATGAAATTTGGAGCACAAGTGGATTTCAAGTTATCGCTAATCAAAGTTTGCATTGGAAATGAAGAATTTATACAAACACTAATTATGAAGTTTTATTAAAAGCTTTGACATTGGCTAGAAATTACAGACGGGAAACCATTTGTTTGCTACTGAGAAGGATATCTCAAGGAAAATAGTTATATATTCATATGAATTTACTTTTCCATTTTTCGACCGAGGATTTAACCTGAGATCATGAAAGAGAGAATATAACGCAACAAGTAATTGAAGAAATAACCCAAACTCTTTCACCAAATGAACACTTAGACTTAAATGGCGATTTAAACCATTAAGGCGAGATTTTGAAGACAAATACATGATTACATAATTTTTGAAGAATTCCATGAGCTTTATTTTAAAAGAAAAATGAAATTTGGAGCACAAGTGGATTTCAAGTTATCGCTAATCAAAGTTTGCATTGGAAATGAAGAATTTATACAAACACTAATTATGAAGTTTTATTAAAAGCTTTGACATTGGCTAGAAATTACAGACGGGAAACCATTTGTTTGCTACTGAGAAGGATATCTCAAGGAAAATAGTTATATATTCATATGAATTTACTTTTCCATTTTTCGACCGAGGATTTAACCTGAGATCATGAAAGAGAGAATATAACGCAACAAGTAATTGAAGAAATAACCCAAACTCTTTCACCAAATGAACACTTAGACTTAAATGGCGATTTAAACCATTAAGGCGAGATTTTGAAGACAAATACATGAAATTTTTGAAGAATTCCATGAGCTTTATTTTAAAAGAAAAATGAAATTTGGAGCACAAGTGGATTTCAAGTTATCGCTAATCAAAGTTTGCATTGGAAATGAAGAATTTATACAAACACTAATTATGAAGTTTTATTAAAAGCTTTGACATTGGCTAGAAATTACAGACGGGAAACCATTTGTTTGCTACTGAGAAGGATATCTCAAGGAAAATAGTTATATATTCATATGAATTTACTTTTCCATTTTTCGACCGAGGATTTAACCTGAGATCATGAAAGAGAGAATATAACGCAACAAGTAATTGAAGAAATAACCCAAACTCTTTCACCAAATGAACACTTAGACTTAAATGGCGATTTAAACCATTAAGGCGAGATTTTGAAGACAAATACATGATTACATAATTTTTGAAGAATTCCATGAGCTTTATTTTAAAAGAAAAATGAAATTCGGAGCACAAGTGGATTTCAAGTTATCGCTAATCAAAGTTTGCATTGGAAATGAAGAATTTATACAAACACTAATTATGAAGTTTTATTAAAAGCTTTGACATTGGCTAGAAATTACAGACGGGAAACCATTTGTTTGCTACTGAGAAGGATATCTCAAGGAAAATAGTTATATATTCATATGAATTTACTTTTCCATTTTTCGACCGAGGATTTAACCTGAGATCATGAAAGAGAGAATATAACGCAACAAGTAATTGAAGAAATAACCCAAACTCTTTCACCAAATGAACACTTAGACTTAAATGGCGATTTAAACCATTAAGGCGAGATTTTGAAGACAAATACATGATTACATAATTTTTGAAGAATTCCATGAGCTTTATTTTAAAAGAAAAATGAAATTCGGAGCACAAGTGGATTTCAAGTTATCGCTAATCAAAGTTTGCATTGGAAATGAAGAATTTATACAAACACTAATTATGAAGTTTTATTAAAAGCTTTGACATTGGCTAGAAATTACAGACGGGAAACCATTTGTTTGCTACTGAGAAGGATATCTCAAGGAAAATAGTTATATATTCATATGAATTTACTTTTCCATTTTTCGACCGAGGATTTAACCTGAGATCATGAAAGAGAGAATATAACGCAACAAGTAATTGAAGAAATAACCCAAACTCTTTCACCAAATGAACACTTAGACTTAAATGGCGATTTAAACCATTAAGGCGAGATTTTGAAGACAAATACATGATTACATAATTTTTGAAGAATTCCATGAGCTTTATTTTAAAAGAAAAATGAAATTTGGAGCACAAGTGGATTTCAAGTTATCGCTAATCAAAGTTTGCATTGGAAATGAAGAATTTATACAAACACTAATTATGAAGTTTTATTAAAAGCTTTGACATTGGCTAGAAATTACAGACGGGAAACCATTTGTTTGCTACTGAGAAGGATATCTCAAGGAAAATAGTTATATATTCATATGAATTTACTTTTCCATTTTTCGACCGAGGATTTAACCTGAGATCATGAAAGAGAGAATATAACGCAACAAGTAATTGAAGAAATAACCCAAACTCTTTCACCAAATGAACACTTAGACTTAAATGGCGATTTAAACCATTAAGGCGAGATTTTGAAGACAAATACATGATTACATAATTTTTGAAGAATTCCATGAGCTTTATTTTAAAAGAAAAATGAAATTTGGAGCACAAGTGGATTTCAAGTTATCGCTAATCAAAGTTTGCATTGGAAATGAAGAATTTATACAAACACTAATTATGAAGTTTTATTAAAAGCTTTGACATTGGCTAGAAATTACAGACGGGAAACCATTTGTTTGCTACTGAGAAGGATATCTCAAGGAAAATAGTTATATATTCATATGAATTTACTTTTCCATTTTTCGACCGAGGATTTAACCTGAGATCATGAAAGAGAGAATATAACGCAACAAGTAATTGAAGAAATAACCCAAACTCTTTCACCAAATGAACACTTAGACTTAAATGGCGATTTAAACCATTAAGGCGAGATTTTGAAGACAAATACATGAAATTTTTGAAGAATTCCATGAGCTTTATTTTAAAAGAAAAATGAAATTTGGAGCACAAGTGGATTTCAAGTTATCGCTAATCAAAGTTTGCATTGGAAATGAAGAATTTATACAAACACTAATTATGAAGTTTTATTAAAAGCTTTGACATTGGCTAGAAATTACAGACGGGAAACCATTTGTTTGCTACTGAGAAGGATATCTCAAGGAAAATAGTTATATATTCATATGAATTTACTTTTCCATTTTTCGACCGAGGATTTAACCTGAGATCATGAAAGAGAGAATATAACGCAACAAGTAATTGAAGAAATAACCCAAACTCTTTCACCAAATGAACACTTAGACTTAAATGGCGATTTAAACCATTAAGGCGAGATTTTGAAGACAAATACATGATTACATAATTTTTGAAGAATTCCATGAGCTTTATTTTAAAAGAAAAATGAAATTTGGAGCACAAGTGGATTTCAAGTTATCGCTAATCAAAGTTTGCATTGGAAATGAAGAATTTATACAAACACTAATTATGAAGTTTTATTAAAAGCTTTGACATTGGCTAGAAATTACAGACGGGAAACCATTTGTTTGCTACTGAGAAGGATATCTCAAGGAAAATAGTTATATATTCATATGAATTTACTTTTCCATTTTTCGACCGAGGATTTAACCTGAGATCATGAAAGAGAGAATATAACGCAACAAGTAATTGAAGAAATAACCCAAACTCTTTCACCAAATGAACACTTAGACTTAAATGGCGATTTAAACCATTAAGGCGAGATTTTGAAGACAAATACATGATTACATAATTTTTGAAGAATTCCATGAGCTTTATTTTAAAAGAAAAATGAAATTTGGAGCACAAGTGGATTTCAAGTTATCGCTAATCAAAGTTTGCATTGGAAATGAAGAATTTATACAAACACTAATTATGAAGTTTTATTAAAAGCTTTGACATTGGCTAGAAATTACAGACGGGAAACCATTTGTTTGCTACTGAGAAGGATATCTCAAGGAAAATAGTTATATATTCATATGAATTTACTTTTCCATTTTTCGACCGAGGATTTAACCTGAGATCATGAAAGAGAGAATATAACGCAACAAGTAATTGAAGAAATAACCCAAACTCTTTCACCAAATGAACACTTAGACTTAAATGGCGATTTAAACCATTAAGGCGAGATTTTGAAGACAAATACATGATTACATAATTTTTGAAGAATTCCATGAGCTTTATTTTAAAAGAAAAATGAAATTTGGAGCACAAGTGGATTTCAAGTTATCGCTAATCAAAGTTTGCATTGGAAATGAAGAATTTATACAAACACTAATTATGAAGTTTTATTAAAAGCTTTGACATTGGCTAGAAATTACAGACGGGAAACCATTTGTTTGCTACTGAGAAGGATATCTCAAGGAAAATAGTTATATATTCATATGAATTTACTTTTCCATTTTTCGACCGAGGATTTAACCTGAGATCATGAAAGAGAGAATATAACGCAACAAGTAATTGAAGAAATAACCCAAACTCTTTCACCAAATGAACACTTAGACTTAAATGGCGATTTAAACCATTAAGGCGAGATTTTGAAGACAAATACATGATTACATAATTTTTGAAGAATTCCATGAGCTTTATTTTAAAAGAAAAATGAAATTTGGAGCACAAGTGGATTTCAAGTTATCGCTAATCAAAGTTTGCATTGGAAATGAAGAATTTATACAAACACTAATTATGAAGTTTTATTAAAAGCTTTGACATTGGCTAGAAATTACAGACGGGAAACCATTTGTTTGCTACTGAGAAGGATATCTCAAGGAAAATAGTTATATATTCATATGAATTTACTTTTCCATTTTTCGACCGAGGATTTAACCTGAGATCATGAAAGAGAGAATATAACGCAACAAGTAATTGAAGAAATAACCCAAACTCTTTCACCAAATGAACACTTAGACTTAAATGGCGATTTAAACCATTAAGGCGAGATTTTGAAGACAAATACATGATTACATAATTTTTGAAGAATTCCATGAGCTTTATTTTAAAAGAAAAATGAAATTTGGAGCACAAGTGGATTTCAAGTTATCGCTAATCAAAGTTTGCATTGGAAATGAAGAATTTATACAAACACTAATTATGAAGTTTTATTAAAAGCTTTGACATTGGCTAGAAATTACAGACGGGAAACCATTTGTTTGCTACTGAGAAGGATATCTCAAGGAAAATAGTTATATATTCATATGAATTTACTTTTCCATTTTTCGACCGAGGATTTAACCTGAGATCATGAAAGAGAGAATATAACGCAACAAGTAATTGAAGAAATAACCCAAACTCTTTCACCAAATGAACACTTAGACTTAAATGGCGATTTAAACCATTAAGGCGAGATTTTGAAGACAAATACATGATTACATAATTTTTGAAGAATTCCATGAGCTTTATTTTAAAAGAAAAATGAAATTTGGAGCACAAGTGGATTTCAAGTTATCGCTAATCAAAGTTTGCATTGGAAATGAAGAATTTATACAAACACTAATTATGAAGTTTTATTAAAAGCTTTGACATTGGCTAGAAATTACAGACGGGAAACCATTTGTTTGCTACTGAGAAGGATATCTCAAGGAAAATAGTTATATATTCATATGAATTTACTTTTCCATTTTTCGACCGAGGATTTAACCTGAGATCATGAAAGAGAGAATATAACGCAACAAGTAATTGAAGAAATAACCCAAACTCTTTCACCAAATGAACACTTAGACTTAAATGGCGATTTAAACCATTAAGGCGAGATTTTGAAGACAAATACATGAAATTTTTGAAGAATTCCATGAGCTTTATTTTAAAAGAAAAATGAAATTTGGAGCACAAGTGGATTTCAAGTTATCGCTAATCAAAGTTTGCATTGGAAATGAAGAATTTATACAAACACTAATTATGAAGTTTTATTAAAAGCTTTGACATTGGCTAGAAATTACAGACGGGAAACCATTTGTTTGCTACTGAGAAGGATATCTCAAGGAAAATAGTTATATATTCATATGAATTTACTTTTCCATTTTTCGACCGAGGATTTAACCTGAGATCATGAAAGAGAGAATATAACGCAACAAGTAATTGAAGAAATAACCCAAACTCTTTCACCAAATGAACACTTAGACTTAAATGGCGATTTAAACCATTAAGGCGAGATTTTGAAGACAAATACATGATTACATAATTTTTGAAGAATTCCATGAGCTTTATTTTAAAAGAAAAATGAAATTTGGAGCACAAGTGGATTTCAAGTTATCGCTAATCAAAGTTTGCATTGGAAATGAAGAATTTATACAAACACTAATTATGAAGTTTTATTAAAAGCTTTGACATTGGCTAGAAATTACAGACGGGAAACCATTTGTTTGCTACTGAGAAGGATATCTCAAGGAAAATAGTTATATATTCATATGAATTTACTTTTCCATTTTTCGACCGAGGATTTAACCTGAGATCATGAAAGAGAGAATATAACGCAACAAGTAATTGAAGAAATAACCCAAACTCTTTCACCAAATGAACACTTAGACTTAAATGGCGATTTAAACCATTAAGGCGAGATTTTGAAGACAAATACATGATTACATAATTTTTGAAGAATTCCATGAGCTTTATTTTAAAAGAAAAATGAAATTTGGAGCACAAGTGGATTTCAAGTTATCGCTAATCAAAGTTTGCATTGGAAATGAAGAATTTATACAAACACTAATTATGAAGTTTTATTAAAAGCTTTGACATTGGCTAGAAATTACAGACGGGAAACCATTTGTTTGCTACTGAGAAGGATATCTCAAGGAAAATAGTTATATATTCATATGAATTTACTTTTCCATTTTTCGACCGAGGATTTAACCTGAGATCATGAAAGAGAGAATATAACGCAACAAGTAATTGAAGAAATAACCCAAACTCTTTCACCAAATGAACACTTAGACTTAAATGGCGATTTAAACCATTAAGGCGAGATTTTGAAGACAAATACATGAAATTTTTGAAGAATTCCATGAGCTTTATTTTAAAAGAAAAATGAAATTTGGAGCACAAGTGGATTTCAAGTTATCGCTAATCAAAGTTTGCATTGGAAATGAAGAATTTATACAAACACTAATTATGAAGTTTTATTAAAAGCTTTGACATTGGCTAGAAATTACAGACGGGAAACCATTTGTTTGCTACTGAGAAGGATATCTCAAGGAAAATAGTTATATATTCATATGAATTTACTTTTCCATTTTTCGACCGAGGATTTAACCTGAGATCATGAAAGAGAGAATATAACGCAACAAGTAATTGAAGAAATAACCCAAACTCTTTCACCAAATGAACACTTAGACTTAAATGGCGATTTAAACCATTAAGGCGAGATTTTGAAGACAAATACATGATTACATAATTTTTGAAGAATTCCATGAGCTTTATTTTAAAAGAAAAATGAAATTTGGAGCACAAGTGGATTTCAAGTTATCGCTAATCAAAGTTTGCATTGGAAATGAAGAATTTATACAAACACTAATTATGAAGTTTTATTAAAAGCTTTGACATTGGCTAGAAATTACAGACGGGAAACCATTTGTTTGCTACTGAGAAGGATATCTCAAGGAAAATAGTTATATATTCATATGAATTTACTTTTCCATTTTTCGACCGAGGATTTAACCTGAGATCATGAAAGAGAGAATATAACGCAACAAGTAATTGAAGAAATAACCCAAACTCTTTCACCAAATGAACACTTAGACTTAAATGGCGATTTAAACCATTAAGGCGAGATTTTGAAGACAA
The DNA here is from genome assembly GCF_037042905.1 of Lytechinus pictus. NCBI lineage: Eukaryota > Metazoa > Echinodermata > Echinoidea > Temnopleuroida > Toxopneustidae > Lytechinus > Lytechinus pictus. The sequence continues at coordinate 6,564 of NW_026974476.1, read as the reverse complement.
ATACATGATTACATAATTTTTGAAGAATTCCATGAGCTTTATTTTAAAAGAAAAATGAAATTCGGAGCACAAGTGGATTTCAAGTTATCGCTAATCAAAGTTTGCATTGGAAATGAAGAATTTATACAAACACTAATTATGAAGTTTTATTAAAAGCTTTGACATTGGCTAGAAATTACAGACGGGAAACCATTTGTTTGCTACTGAGAAGGATATCTCAAGGAAAATAGTTATATATTCATATGAATTTACTTTTCCATTTTTCGACCGAGGATTTAACCTGAGATCATGAAAGAGAGAATATAACGCAACAAGTAATTGAAGAAATAACCCAAACTCTTTCACCAAATGAACACTTAGACTTAAATGGCGATTTAAACCATTAAGGCGAGATTTTGAAGACAAATACATGATTACATAATTTTTGAAGAATTCCATGAGCTTTATTTTAAAAGAAAAATGAAATTCGGAGCACAAGTGGATTTCAAGTTATCGCTAATCAAAGTTTGCATTGGAAATGAAGAATTTATACAAACACTAATTATGAAGTTTTATTAAAAGCTTTGACATTGGCTAGAAATTACAGACGGGAAACCATTTGTTTGCTACTGAGAAGGATATCTCAAGGAAAATAGTTATATATTCATATGAATTTACTTTTCCATTTTTCGACCGAGGATTTAACCTGAGATCATGAAAGAGAGAATATAACGCAACAAGTAATTGAAGAAATAACCCAAACTCTTTCACCAAATGAACACTTAGACTTAAATGGCGATTTAAACCATTAAGGCGAGATTTTGAAGACAAATACATGATTACATAATTTTTGAAGAATTCCATGAGCTTTATTTTAAAAGAAAAATGAAATTCGGAGCACAAGTGGATTTCAAGTTATCGCTAATCAAAGTTTGCATTGGAAATGAAGAATTTATACAAACACTAATTATGAAGTTTTATTAAAAGCTTTGACATTGGCTAGAAATTACAGACGGGAAACCATTTGTTTGCTACTGAGAAGGATATCTCAAGGAAAATAGTTATATATTCATATGAATTTACTTTTCCATTTTTCGACCGAGGATTTAACCTGAGATCATGAAAGAGAGAATATAACGCAACAAGTAATTGAAGAAATAACCCAAACTCTTTCACCAAATGAACACTTAGACTTAAATGGCGATTTAAACCATTAAGGCGAGATTTTGAAGACAAATACATGATTACATAATTTTTGAAGAATTCCATGAGCTTTATTTTAAAAGAAAAATGAAATTCGGAGCACAAGTGGATTTCAAGTTATCGCTAATCAAAGTTTGCATTGGAAATGAAGAATTTATACAAACACTAATTGTGAAGTTTTATTAAAAGCTTTGACATTGGCTAGAAATTACAGACGGGAAACCATTTGTTTGCTACTGAGAAGGATATCTCAAGGAAAATAGTTATATATTCATATGAATTTACTTTTCCATTTTTCGACCGAGGATTTAACCTGAGATCATGAAAGAGAGAATATAACGCAACAAGTAATTGAAGAAATAACCCAAACTCTTTCACCAAATGAACACTTAGACTTAAATGGCGATTTAAACCATTAAGGCGAGATTTTGAAGACAAATACATGATTACATAATTTTTGAAGAATTCCATGAGCTTTATTTTAAAAGAAAAATGAAATTTGGAGCACAAGTGGATTTCAAGTTATCGCTAATCAAAGTTTGCATTGGAAATGAAGAATTTATACAAACACTAATTATGAAGTTTTATTAAAAGCTTTGACATTGGCTAGAAATTACAGACGGGAAACCATTTGTTTGCTACTGAGAAGGATATCTCAAGGAAAATAGTTATATATTCATATGAATTTACTTTTCCATTTTTCGACCGAGGATTTAACCTGAGATCATGAAAGAGAGAATATAACGCAACAAGTAATTGAAGAAATAACCCAAACTCTTTCACCAAATGAACACTTAGACTTAAATGGCGATTTAAACCATTAAGGCGAGATTTTGAAGACAAATACATGAAATTTTTGAAGAATTCCATGAGCTTTATTTTAAAAGAAAAATGAAATTTGGAGCACAAGTGGATTTCAAGTTATCGCTAATCAAAGTTTGCATTGGAAATGAAGAATTTATACAAACACTAATTATGAAGTTTTATTAAAAGCTTTGACATTGGCTAGAAATTACAGACGGGAAACCATTTGTTTGCTACTGAGAAGGATATCTCAAGGAAAATAGTTATATATTCATATGAATTTACTTTTCCATTTTTCGACCGAGGATTTAACCTGAGATCATGAAAGAGAGAATATAACGCAACAAGTAATTGAAGAAATAACCCAAACTCTTTCACCAAATGAACACTTAGACTTAAATGGCGATTTAAACCATTAAGGCGAGATTTTGAAGACAAATACATGAAATTTTTGAAGAATTCCATGAGCTTTATTTTAAAAGAAAAATGAAATTTGGAGCACAAGTGGATTTCAAGTTATCGCTAATCAAAGTTTGCATTGGAAATGAAGAATTTATACAAACACTAATTATGAAGTTTTATTAAAAGCTTTGACATTGGCTAGAAATTACAGACGGGAAACCATTTGTTTGCTACTGAGAAGGATATCTCAAGGAAAATAGTTATATATTCATATGAATTTACTTTTCCATTTTTCGACCGAGGATTTAACCTGAGATCATGAAAGAGAGAATATAACGCAACAAGTAATTGAAGAAATAACCCAAACTCTTTCACCAAATGAACACTTAGACTTAAATGGCGATTTAAACCATTAAGGCGAGATTTTGAAGACAAATACATGATTACATAATTTTTGAAGAATTCCATGAGCTTTATTTTAAAAGAAAAATGAAATTTGGAGCACAAGTGGATTTCAAGTTATCGCTAATCAAAGTTTGCATTGGAAATGAAGAATTTATACAAACACTAATTATGAAGTTTTATTAAAAGCTTTGACATTGGCTAGAAATTACAGACGGGAAACCATTTGTTTGCTACTGAGAAGGATATCTCAAGGAAAATAGTTATATATTCATATGAATTTACTTTTCCATTTTTCGACCGAGGATTTAACCTGAGATCATGAAAGAGAGAATATAACGCAACAAGTAATTGAAGAAATAACCCAAACTCTTTCACCAAATGAACACTTAGACTTAAATGGCGATTTAAACCATTAAGGCGAGATTTTGAAGACAAATACATGATTACATAATTTTTGAAGAATTCCATGAGCTTTATTTTAAAAGAAAAATGAAATTCGGAGCACAAGTGGATTTCAAGTTATCGCTAATCAAAGTTTGCATTGGAAATGAAGAATTTATACAAACACTAATTATGAAGTTTTATTAAAAGCTTTGACATTGGCTAGAAATTACAGACGGGAAACCATTTGTTTGCTACTGAGAAGGATATCTCAAGGAAAATAGTTATATATTCATATGAATTTACTTTTCCATTTTTCGACCGAGGATTTAACCTGAGATCATGAAAGAGAGAATATAACGCAACAAGTAATTGAAGAAATAACCCAAACTCTTTCACCAAATGAACACTTAGACTTAAATGGCGATTTAAACCATTAAGGCGAGATTTTGAAGACAAATACATGATTACATAATTTTTGAAGAATTCCATGAGCTTTATTTTAAAAGAAAAATGAAATTCGGAGCACAAGTGGATTTCAAGTTATCGCTAATCAAAGTTTGCATTGGAAATGAAGAATTTATACAAACACTAATTATGAAGTTTTATTAAAAGCTTTGACATTGGCTAGAAATTACAGACGGGAAACCATTTGTTTGCTACTGAGAAGGATATCTCAAGGAAAATAGTTATATATTCATATGAATTTACTTTTCCATTTTTCGACCGAGGATTTAACCTGAGATCATGAAAGAGAGAATATAACGCAACAAGTAATTGAAGAAATAACCCAAACTCTTTCACCAAATGAACACTTAGACTTAAATGGCGATTTAAACCATTAAGGCGAGATTTTGAAGACAAATACATGATTACATAATTTTTGAAGAATTCCATGAGCTTTATTTTAAAAGAAAAATGAAATTCGGAGCACAAGTGGATTTCAAGTTATCGCTAATCAAAGTTTGCATTGGAAATGAAGAATTTATACAAACACTAATTATGAAGTTTTATTAAAAGCTTTGACATTGGCTAGAAATTACAGACGGGAAACCATTTGTTTGCTACTGAGAAGGATATCTCAAGGAAAATAGTTATATATTCATATGAATTTACTTTTCCATTTTTCGACCGAGGATTTAACCTGAGATCATGAAAGAGAGAATATAACGCAACAAGTAATTGAAGAAATAACCCAAACTCTTTCACCAAATGAACACTTAGACTTAAATGGCGATTTAAACCATTAAGGCGAGATTTTGAAGACAAATACATGATTACATAATTTTTGAAGAATTCCATGAGCTTTATTTTAAAAGAAAAATGAAATTCGGAGCACAAGTGGATTTCAAGTTATCGCTAATCAAAGTTTGCATTGGAAATGAAGAATTTATACAAACACTAATTGTGAAGTTTTATTAAAAGCTTTGACATTGGCTAGAAATTACAGACGGGAAACCATTTGTTTGCTACTGAGAAGGATATCTCAAGGAAAATAGTTATATATTCATATGAATTTACTTTTCCATTTTTCGACCGAGGATTTAACCTGAGATCATGAAAGAGAGAATATAACGCAACAAGTAATTGAAGAAATAACCCAAACTCTTTCACCAAATGAACACTTAGACTTAAATGGCGATTTAAACCATTAAGGCGAGATTTTGAAGACAAATACATGATTACATAATTTTTGAAGAATTCCATGAGCTTTATTTTAAAAGAAAAATGAAATTTGGAGCACAAGTGGATTTCAAGTTATCGCTAATCAAAGTTTGCATTGGAAATGAAGAATTTATACAAACACTAATTATGAAGTTTTATTAAAAGCTTTGACATTGGCTAGAAATTACAGACGGGAAACCATTTGTTTGCTACTGAGAAGGATATCTCAAGGAAAATAGTTATATATTCATATGAATTTACTTTTCCATTTTTCGACCGAGGATTTAACCTGAGATCATGAAAGAGAGAATATAACGCAACAAGTAATTGAAGAAATAACCCAAACTCTTTCACCAAATGAACACTTAGACTTAAATGGCGATTTAAACCATTAAGGCGAGATTTTGAAGACAAATACATGAAATTTTTGAAGAATTCCATGAGCTTTATTTTAAAAGAAAAATGAAATTTGGAGCACAAGTGGATTTCAAGTTATCGCTAATCAAAGTTTGCATTGGAAATGAAGAATTTATACAAACACTAATTATGAAGTTTTATTAAAAGCTTTGACATTGGCTAGAAATTACAGACGGGAAACCATTTGTTTGCTACTGAGAAGGATATCTCAAGGAAAATAGTTATATATTCATATGAATTTACTTTTCCATTTTTCGACCGAGGATTTAACCTGAGATCATGAAAGAGAGAATATAACGCAACAAGTAATTGAAGAAATAACCCAAACTCTTTCACCAAATGAACACTTAGACTTAAATGGCGATTTAAACCATTAAGGCGAGATTTTGAAGACAAATACATGAAATTTTTGAAGAATTCCATGAGCTTTATTTTAAAAGAAAAATGAAATTTGGAGCACAAGTGGATTTCAAGTTATCGCTAATCAAAGTTTGCATTGGAAATGAAGAATTTATACAAACACTAATTATGAAGTTTTATTAAAAGCTTTGACATTGGCTAGAAATTACAGACGGGAAACCATTTGTTTGCTACTGAGAAGGATATCTCAAGGAAAATAGTTATATATTCATATGAATTTACTTTTCCATTTTTCGACCGAGGATTTAACCTGAGATCATGAAAGAGAGAATATAACGCAACAAGTAATTGAAGAAATAACCCAAACTCTTTCACCAAATGAACACTTAGACTTAAATGGCGATTTAAACCATTAAGGCGAGATTTTGAAGACAAATACATGATTACATAATTTTTGAAGAATTCCATGAGCTTTATTTTAAAAGAAAAATGAAATTTGGAGCACAAGTGGATTTCAAGTTATCGCTAATCAAAGTTTGCATTGGAAATGAAGAATTTATACAAACACTAATTATGAAGTTTTATTAAAAGCTTTGACATTGGCTAGAAATTACAGACGGGAAACCATTTGTTTGCTACTGAGAAGGATATCTCAAGGAAAATAGTTATATATTCATATGAATTTACTTTTCCATTTTTCGACCGAGGATTTAACCTGAGATCATGAAAGAGAGAATATAACGCAACAAGTAATTGAAGAAATAACCCAAACTCTTTCACCAAATGAACACTTAGACTTAAATGGCGATTTAAACCATTAAGGCGAGATTTTGAAGACAAATACATGATTACATAATTTTTGAAGAATTCCATGAGCTTTATTTTAAAAGAAAAATGAAATTCGGAGCACAAGTGGATTTCAAGTTATCGCTAATCAAAGTTTGCATT
>NW_026974475.1:0-17046 GCF_037042905.1 Lytechinus pictus | reverse complement strand
CAAAACCCCCCCAAACAAGCCGTCTTCGCTCCGAGGGGTCTCCTAGCATCCGAATGGGTGGATATAAAAAGAATAAAGCAGAACGATGTCGAAAAAATTTTCGGGTCTCTCGCCCCACCCGCGACCTGGCCAAAGTTATGGAAAATTGAGCAAAATAGATATTTTCCAAAAAAGCCCCCAAAACCCCCCCAAACAAGCCGTCTTCGCTCCGAGGGGTCTCCTAGCATCCGAATGGGTGGATATACAAAGAATAAAGCAGAACGATGTCGAAATATTTTTCGGGTCTCTCGCCCCACCCGCGACCTGGCCAAAGTTATGGAAAATTGAGCAAAATAGATATTTTCCAAAAAAGCCCCCAAAACCCCCCCAAACAAGCCGTCTTCGCTCCGAGGGGTCTCCTAGCATCCGAATGGGTGGATATACAAAGAATAAAGCAGAACGATGTCGAAATATTTTTCGGGTCTCTCGCCCCACCCGCGACCTGGCCAAAGTTATGTAAAATTGAGCAAAATAGATATTTTCCAAAAAAGCCCCCAAAACCCCCCCAAACAAGCCGTCTTCGCTCCGAGGGGTCTCCTAGCATCCGAATGGGTGGATATAAAAAGAATAAAGCAGAACGATGTCGAAAAAATTTTCGGGTCTCTCGCCCCACCCGCGACCTGGCCAAAGTTATGGAAAATTGAGCAAAATAGATATTTTCCAAAAAAGCCCCCAAAACCCCCCCAAACAAGCCGTCTTCGCTCCGAGGGGTCTCCTAGCATCCGAATGGGTGGATATACAAAGAATAAAGCAGAACGATGTCGAAATATTTTTCGGGTCTCTCGCCCCACCCGCGACCTGGCCAAAGTTATGGAAAATTGAGCAAAATAGATATTTTCCAAAAAAGCCCCCAAAACCCCCCCAAACAAGCCGTCTTCGCTCCGAGGGGTCTCCTAGCCCCACCCGCGACCTGGCCAAAGTTATGGAAAATTGAGCAAAATAGATATTTTCCAAAAAAGCCCCCAAACAAGCCGTCTTCGCTCCGAGGGGTCTCCTAGCATCCGAATGGGTGGATATACAAAGAATAAAGCAGAACGATGTCGAAAAATTTTTCGGGTCTCTCGCCCCACCTGCGACCTGGCCAAAGTTATGTAAAATTGAGCAAAATAGATATTTTCCAAAAAAGCCCCCAAAACCCCCCCAAACAAGCCGTCTTCGCTCCGAGGGGTCTCCTAGCATCCGAATGGGTGGATATAAAAAGAATAAAGCAGAACGATGTCGAAAAATTTTTCGGGTCTCTCGCCCCACCCGCGACCTGGCCAAAGTTATGGAAAATTGAGCAAAATAGATATTTTCCAAAAAAGCCCCCAAAACCCCCCCAAACAAGCCGTCTTCGCTCCGAGGGGTCTCCTAGCATCCGAATGGGTGGATATACAAAGAATAAAGCAGAACGATGTCGAAATATTTTTCGGGTCTCTCGCCCCACCCGCGACCTGGCCAAAGTTATGGAAAATTGAGCAAAATAGATATTTTCCAAAAAAGCCCCCAAAACCCCCCCAAACAAGCCGTCTTCGCTCCGAGGGGTCTCCTAGCATCCGAATGGGTGGATATACAAAGAATAAAGCAGAACGATGTCGAAATATTTTTCGGGTCTCTCGCCCCACCCGCGACCTGGCCAAAGTTATGGAAAATTGAGCAAAATAGATATTTTCCAAAAAAGCCCCCAAAACCCCCCCAAACAAGCCGTCTTCGCTCCGAGGGGTCTCCTAGCATCCGAATGGGTGGATATACAAAGAATATAGCAGAACGATGTCGAAAAATTTTTCGGGTCTCTCGCCCCACCCGCGACCTGGCCAAAGTTATGTAAAATTGAGCAAAATAGATATTTTCCAAAAAAGCCCCCAAAACCCCCCCAAACAAGCCGTCTTCGCTCCGAGGGGTCTCCTAGCATCCGAATGGGTGGATATAAAAAGAATAAAGCAGAACGATGTCGAAAAATTTTTCGGGTCTCTCGCCCCACCCGCGACCTGGCCAAAGTTATGGAAAATTGAGCAAAATAGATATTTTCCAAAAAAGCCCCCAAAACCCCCCCAAACAAGCCGTCTTCGCTCCGAGGGGTCTCCTAGCATCCGAATGGGTGGATATACAAAGAATAAAGCAGAACGATGTCGAAATATTTTTCGGGTCTCTCGCCCCACCCGCGACCTGGCCAAAGTTATGGAAAATTGAGCAAAATAGATATTTTCCAAAAAAGCCCCCAAAACCCCCCCAAACAAGCCGTCTTCGCTCCGAGGGGTCTCCTAGCATCCGAATGGGTGGATATACAAAGAATAAAGCAGAACGATGTCGAAATATTTTTCGGGTCTCTCGCCCCACCCGCGACCTGGCCAAAGTTATGGAAAATTGAGCAAAATAGATATTTTCCAAAAAAGCCCCCAAAACCCCCCCAAACAAGCCGTCTTAGCTCCGAGGGGTCTCCTAGCATCCGAATGGGTGGATATACAAAGAATAAAGCAGAACGATGTCGAAAAATTTTTCGGGTCTCTCGCCCCACCCGCGACCTGGCCAAAGTTATGTAAAATTGAGCAAAATAGATATTTTCCAAAAAAGCCCCCAAAACCCCCCCAAACAAGCCGTCTTCGCTCCGAGGGGTCTCCTAGCATCCGAATGGGTGGATATAAAAAGAATAAAGCAGAACGATGTCGAAAAAATTTTCGGGTCTCTCGCCCCACCCGCGACCTGGCCAAAGTTATGGAAAATTGAGCAAAATAGATATTTTCCAAAAAAGCCCCCAAAACCCCCCCAAACAAGCCGTCTTCGCTCCGAGGGGTCTCCTAGCATCCGAATGGGTGGATATACAAAGAATAAAGCAGAACGATGTCGAAATATTTTTCGGGTCTCTCGCCCCACCCGCGACCTGGCCAAAGTTATGGAAAATTGAGCAAAATAGATATTTTCCAAAAAAGCCCCCAAAACCCCCCCAAACAAGCCGTCTTCGCTCCGAGGGGTCTCCTAGCCCCACCCGCGACCTGGCCAAAGTTATGGAAAATTGAGCAAAATAGATATTTTCCAAAAAAGCCCCCAAACAAGCCGTCTTCGCTCCAAGGGGTCTCCTAGCATCCGAATGGGTGGATATACAAAGAATAAAGCAGAACGATGTCGAAAAATTTTTCGGGTCTCTCGCCCCACCCGCGACCTGGCCAAAGTTATGTAAAATTGAGCAAAATAGATATTTTCCAAAAAAGCCCCCAAAACCCCCCCAAACAAGCCGTCTTCGCTCCGAGGGGTCTCCTAGCATCCGAATGGGTGGATATAAAAAGAATAAAGCAGAACGATGTCGAAAAATTTTTCGGGTCTCTCGCCCCACCCGCGACCTGGCCAAAGTTATGGAAAATTGAGCAAAATAGATATTTTCCAAAAAAGCCCCCAAAACCCCCCCAAACAAGCCGTCTTCGCTCCGAGGGGTCTCCTAGCATCCGAATGGGTGGATATACAAAGAATAAAGCAGAACGATGTCGAAATATTTTTCGGGTCTCTCGCCCCACCCGCGACCTGGCCAAAGTTATGGAAAATTGAGCAAAATAGATATTTTCCAAAAAAGCCCCCAAAACCCCCCCAAACAAGCCGTCTTCGCTCCGAGGGGTCTCCTAGCATCCGAATGGGTGGATATACAAAGAATAAAGCAGAACGATGTCGAAATATTTTTCGGGTCTCTCGCCCCACCCGCGACCTGGCCAAAGTTATGGAAAATTGAGCAAAATAGATATTTTCCAAAAAAGCCCCCAAAACCCCCCCAAACAAGCCGTCTTCGCTCCGAGGGGTCTCCTAGCATCCGAATGGGTGGATATACAAAGAATATAGCAGAACGATGTCGAAAAATTTTTCGGGTCTCTCGCCCCACCCGCGACCTGGCCAAAGTTATGTTAAATTGAGCAAAATAGATATTTTCCAAAAAAGCCCCCAAAACCCCCCCAAACAAGCCGTCTTCGCTCCGAGGGGTCTCCTAGCATCCGAATGGGTGGATATAAAAAGAATAAAGCAGAACGATGTCGAAAAATTTTTCGGGTCTCTCGCCCCACCCGCGACCTGGCCAAAGTTATGGAAAATTGAGCAAAATAGATATTTTCCAAAAAAGCCCCCAAAACCCCCCCAAACAAGCCGTCTTCGCTCCGAGGGGTCTCCTAGCATCCGAATGGGTGGATATACAAAGAATAAAGCAGAACGATGTCGAAATATTTTTCGGGTCTCTCGCCCCACCCGCGACCTGGCCAAAGTTATGGAAAATTGAGCAAAATAGATATTTTCCAAAAAAGCCCCCAAAACCCCCCCAAACAAGCCGTCTTCGCTCCGAGGGGTCTCCTAGCATCCGAATGGGTGGATATACAAAGAATAAAGCAGAACGATGTCGAAATATTTTTCGGGTCTCTCGCCCCACCCGCGACCTGGCCAAAGTTATGGAAAATTGAGCAAAATAGATATTTTCCAAAAAAGCCCCCAAAACCCCCCCAAACAAGCCGTCTTCGCTCCGAGGGGTCTCCTAGCATCCGAATGGGTGGATATACAAAGAATAAAGCAGAACGATGTCGAAAAATTTTTCGGGTCTCTCGCCCCACCCGCGACCTGGCCAAAGTTATGTAAAATTGAGCAAAATAGATATTTTCCAAAAAAGCCCCCAAAACCCCCCCAAACAAGCCGTCTTCGCTCCGAGGGGTCTCCTAGCATCCGAATGGGTGGATATAAAAAGAATAAAGCAGAACGATGTCGAAAAAATTTTCGGGTCTCTCGCCCCACCCGCGACCTGGCCAAAGTTATGGAAAATTGAGCAAAATAGATATTTTCCAAAAAAGCCCCCAAAACCCCCCCAAACAAGCCGTCTTCGCTCCGAGGGGTCTCCTAGCATCCGAATGGGTGGATATACAAAGAATAAAGCAGAACGATGTCGAAATATTTTTCGGGTCTCTCGCCCCACCCGCGACCTGGCCAAAGTTATGGAAAATTGAGCAAAATAGATATTTTCCAAAAAAGCCCCCAAAACCCCCCCAAACAAGCCGTCTTCGCTCCGAGGGGTCTCCTAGCATCCGAATGGGTGGATATACAAAGAATAAAGCAGAACGATGTCGAAATATTTTTCGGGTCTCTCGCCCCACCCGCGACCTGGCCAAAGTTATGGAAAATTGAGCAAAATAGATATTTTCCAAAAAAGCCCCCAAAACCCCCCCAAACAAGCCGTCTTCGCTCCGAGGGGTCTCCTAGCATCCAAATGGGTGGATATACAAAGAATAAAGCAGAACGATGTCGAAAAATTTTTCGGGTCTCTCGCCCCACCCGCGACCTGGCCAAAGTTATGTAAAATTGAGCAAAATAGATATTTTCCAAAAAAGCCCCCAAAACCCCCCCAAACAAGCCGTCTTCGCTCCGAGGGGTCTCCTAGCATCCGAATGGGTGGATATAAAAAGAATAAAGCAGAACGATGTCGAAAAATTTTTCGGGTCTCTCGCCCCACCCGCGACCTGGCCAAAGTTATGGAAAATTGAGCAAAATAGATATTTTCCAAAAAAGCCCCCAAAACCCCCCCAAACAAGCCGTCTTCGCTCCGAGGGGTCTCCTAGCATCCGAATGGGTGGATATACAAAGAATAAAGCAGAACGATGTCGAAATATTTTTCGGGTCTCTCGCCCCACCCGCGACCTGGCCAAAGTTATGGAAAATTGAGCAAAATAGATATTTTCCAAAAAAGCCCCCAAAACCCCCCCAAACAAGCCGTCTTCGCTCCGAGGGGTCTCCTAGCATCCGAATGGGTGGATATACAAAGAATAAAGCAGAACGATGTCGAAATATTTTTCGGGTCTCTCGCCCCACCCGCGACCTGGCCAAAGTTATGGAAAATTGAGCAAAATAGATATTTTCCAAAAAAGCCCCCAAAACCCCCCCAAACAAGCCGTCTTCGCTCCGAGGGGTCTCCTAGCATCCGAATGGGTGGATATACAAAGAATAAAGCAGAACGATGTCGAAAAATTTTTCGGGTCTCTCGCCCCACCCGCGACCTGGCCAAAGTTATGTAAAATTGAGCAAAATAGATATTTTCCAAAAAAGCCCCCAAAACCACCCCAAACAAGCCGTCTTCGCTCCGAGGGGTCTCCTAGCATCCGAATGGGTGGATATAAAAAGAATAAAGCAGAACGATGTCGAAAATTTTTTCGGGTCTCTCGCCCCACCCGCGACCTGGCCAAAGTTATGTAAAATTGAGCAAAATAGATATTTTCCAAAAAAGCCCCCAAAACCCCCCCAAACAAGCCGTCTTCGCTCCGAGGGGTCTCCTAGCATCCGAATGGGTGGATATAAAAAGAATAAAGCAGAACGATGTCGAAAAAATTTTCGGGTCTCTCGCCCCACCCGCGACCTGGCCAAAGTTATGGAAAATTGAGCAAAATAGATATTTTCCAAAAAAGCCCCCAAAACCCCCCCAAACAAGCCGTCTTCGCTCCGAGGGGTCTCCTAGCATCCGAATGGGTGGATATACAAAGAATAAAGCAGAACGATGTCGAAATATTTTTCGGGTCTCTCGCCCCACCCGCGACCTGGCCAAAGTTATGGAAAATTGAGCAAAATAGATATTTTCCAAAAAAGCCCCCAAAACCCCCCCAAACAAGCCGTCTTCGCTCCGAGGGGTCTCCTAGCCCCACCCGCGACCTGGCCAAAGTTATGGAAAATTGAGCAAAATAGATATTTTCCAAAAAAGCCCCCAAACAAGCCGTCTTCGCTCCGAGGGGTCTCCTAGCATCCGAATGGGTGGATATACAAAGAATAAAGCAGAACGATGTCGAAAAATTTTTCGGGTCTCTCGCCCCACCCGCGACCTGGCCAAAGTTATGTAAAATTGAGCAAAATAGATATTTTCCAAAAAAGCCCCCAAAACCCCCCCAAACAAGCCGTCTTCGCTCCGAGGGGTCTCCTAGCATCCGAATGGGTGGATATAAAAAGAATAAAGCAGAACGATGTCGAAAAATTTTTCGGGTCTCTCGCCCCACCCGCGACCTGGCCAAAGTTATGGAAAATTGAGCAAAATAGATATTTTCCAAAAAAGCCCCCAAAACCCCCCCAAACAAGCCGTCTTCGCTCCGAGGGGTCTCCTAGCATCCGAATGGGTGGATATACAAAGAATAAAGCAGAACGATGTCGAAATATTTTTCGGGTCTCTCGCCCCACCCGCGACCTGGCCAAAGTTATGGAAAATTGAGCAAAATAGATATTTTCCAAAAAAGCCCCCAAAACCCCCCCAAACAAGCCGTCTTCGCTCCGAGGGGTCTCCTAGCATCCGAATGGGTGGATATACAAAGAATAAAGCAGAACGATGTCGAAATATTTTTCGGGTCTCTCGCCCCACCCGCGACCTGGCCAAAGTTATGGAAAATTGAGCAAAATAGATATTTTCCAAAAAAGCCCCCAAAACCCCCCCAAACAAGCCGTCTTCGCTCCGAGGGGTCTCCTAGCATCCGAATGGGTGGATATACAAAGAATATAGCAGAACGATGTCGAAAAATTTTTCGGGTCTCTCGCCCCACCCGCGACCTGGCCAAAGTTATGTAAAATTGAGCAAAATAGATATTTTCCAAAAAAGCCCCCAAAACCCCCCCAAACAAGCCGTCTTCGCTCCGAGGGGTCTCCTAGCATCCGAATGGGTGGATATAAAAAGAATAAAGCAGAACGATGTCGAAAAATTTTTCGGGTCTCTCGCCCCACCCGCGACCTGGCCAAAGTTATGGAAAATTGAGCAAAATAGATATTTTCCAAAAAAGCCCCCAAAACCCCCCCAAACAAGCCGTCTTCGCTCCGAGGGGTCTCCTAGCATCCGAATGGGTGGATATACAAAGAATAAAGCAGAACGATGTCGAAATATTTTTCGGGTCTCTCGCCCCACCCGCGACCTGGCCAAAGTTATGGAAAATTGAGCAAAATAGATATTTTCCAAAAAAGCCCCCAAAACCCCCCCAAACAAGCCGTCTTCGCTCCGAGGGGTCTCCTAGCATCCGAATGGGTGGATATACAAAGAATAAAGCAGAACGATGTCGAAATATTTTTCGGGTCTCTCGCCCCACCCGCGACCTGGCCAAAGTTATGGAAAATTGAGCAAAATAGATATTTTCCAAAAAAGCCCCCAAAACCCCCCCAAACAAGCCGTCTTCGCTCCGAGGGGTCTCCTAGCATCCGAATGGGTGGATATACAAAGAATAAAGCAGAACGATGTCGAAAAATTTTTCGGGTCTCTCGCCCCACCCGCGACCTGGCCAAAGTTATGTAAAATTGAGCAAAATAGATATTTTCCAAAAAAGCCCCCAAAACCACCCCAAACAAGCCGTCTTCGCTCCGAGGGGTCTCCTAGCATCCGAATGGGTGGATATAAAAAGAATAAAGCAGAACGATGTCGAAAATTTTTTCGGGTCTCTCGCCCCACCCGCGACCTGGCCAAAGTTATGTAAAATTGAGCAAAATAGATATTTTCCAAAAAAGCCCCCAAAACCCCCCCAAACAAGCCGTCTTCGCTCCGAGGGGTCTCCTAGCATCCGAATGGGTGGATATAAAAAGAATAAAGCAGAACGATGTCGAAAAAATTTTCGGGTCTCTCGCCCCACCCGCGACCTGGCCAAAGTTATGGAAAATTGAGCAAAATAGATATTTTCCAAAAAAGCCCCCAAAACCCCCCCAAACAAGCCGTCTTCGCTCCGAGGGGTCTCCTAGCATCCGAATGGGTGGATATACAAAGAATAAAGCAGAACGATGTCGAAATATTTTTCGGGTCTCTCGCCCCACCCGCGACCTGGCCAAAGTTATGGAAAATTGAGCAAAATAGATATTTTCCAAAAAAGCCCCCAAAACCCCCCCAAACAAGCCGTCTTCGCTCCGAGGGGTCTCCTAGCCCCACCCGCGACCTGGCCAAAGTTATGGAAAATTGAGCAAAATAGATATTTTCCAAAAAAGCCCCCAAACAAGCCGTCTTCGCTCCGAGGGGTCTCCTAGCATCCGAATGGGTGGATATACAAAGAATAAAGCAGAACGATGTCGAAAAATTTTTCGGGTCTCTCGCCCCACCCGCGACCTGGCCAAAGTTATGTAAAATTGAGCAAAATAGATATTTTCCAAAAAAGCCCCCAAAACCCCCCCAAACAAGCCGTCTTCGCTCCGAGGGGTCTCCTAGCATCCGAATGGGTGGATATAAAAAGAATAAAGCAGAACGATGTCGAAAAATTTTTCGGGTCTCTCGCCCCACCCGCGACCTGGCCAAAGTTATGGAAAATTGAGCAAAATAGATATTTTCCAAAAAAGCCCCCAAAACCCCCACAAACAAGCCGTCTTCGCTCCGAGGGGTCTCCTAGCATCCGAATGGGTGGATATACAAAGAATAAAGCAGAACGATGTCGAAATATTTTTCGGGTCTCTCGCCCCACCCGCGACCTGGCCAAAGTTATGGAAAATTGAGCAAAATAGATATTTTCCAAAAAAGCCCCCAAAACCCCCCCAAACAAGCCGTCTTCGCTCCGAGGGGTCTCCTAGCATCCGAATGGGTGGATATACAAAGAATAAAGCAGAACGATGTCGAAATATTTTTCGGGTCTCTCGCCCCACCCGCGACCTGGCCAAAGTTATGGAAAATTGAGCAAAATAGATATTTTCCAAAAAAGCCCCCAAAACCCCCCCAAACAAGCCGTCTTCGCTCCGAGGGGTCTCCTAGCATCCGAATGGGTGGATATACAAAGAATATAGCAGAACGATGTCGAAAAATTTTTCGGGTCTCTCGCCCCACCCGCGACCTGGCCAAAGTTATGTAAAATTGAGCAAAATAGATATTTTCCAAAAAAGCCCCCAAAACCCCCCCAAACAAGCCGTCTTCGCTCCGAGGGGTCTCCTAGCATCCGAATGGGTGGATATAAAAAGAATAAAGCAGAACGATGTCGAAAAATTTTTCGGGTCTCTCGCCCCACCCGCGACCTGGCCAAAGTTATGGAAAATTGAGCAAAATAGATATTTTCCAAAAAAGCCCCCAAAACCCCCCCAAACAAGCCGTCTTCGCTCCGAGGGGTCTCCTAGCATCCGAATGGGTGGATATACAAAGAATAAAGCAGAACGATGTCGAAATATTTTTCGGGTCTCTCGCCCCACCCGCGACCTGGCCAAAGTTATGGAAAATTGAGCAAAATAGATATTTTCCAAAAAAGCCCCCAAAACCCCCCCAAACAAGCCGTCTTCGCTCCGAGGGGTCTCCTAGCATCCGAATGGGTGGATATACAAAGAATAAAGCAGAACGATGTCGAAATATTTTTCGGGTCTCTCGCCCCACCCGCGACCTGGCCAAAGTTATGGAAAATTGAGCAAAATAGATATTTTCCAAAAAAGCCCCCAAAACCCCCCCAAACAAGCCGTCTTCGCTCCGAGGGGTCTCCTAGCATCCGAATGGGTGGATATACAAAGAATAAAGCAGAACGATGTCGAAAAATTTTTCGGGTCTCTCGCCCCACCCGCGACCTGGCCAAAGTTATGTAAAATTGAGCAAAATAGATATTTTCCAAAAAAGCCCCCAAAACCCCCCCAAACAAGCCGTCTTCGCTCCGAGGGGTCTCCTAGCATCCGAATGGGTGGATATAAAAAGAATAAAGCAGAACGATGTCGAAAAATTTTTCGGGTCTCTCGCCCCACCCGCGACCTGGCCAAAGTTATGGAAAATTGAGCAAAATAGATATTTTCCAAAAAAGCCCCCAAAACCCCCCCAAACAAGCCGTCTTCGCTCCGAGGGGTCTCCTAGCATCCGAATGGGTGGATATACAAAGAATAAAGCAGAACGATGTCGAAATATTTTCGGGTCTCTCGCCCCACCCGCGACCTGGCCAAAGTTATGGAAAATTGAGCAAAATAGATATTTTCCAAAAAAGCCCCCAAAACCCCCCCAAACAAGCCGTCTTCGCTCCGAGGGGTCTCCTAGCATCCGAATGGGTGGATATACAAAGAATAAAGCAGAACGATGTCGAAATATTTTTCGGGTCTCTCGCCCCACCCGCGACCTGGCCAAAGTTATGGAAAATTGAGCAAAATAGATATTTTCCAAAAAAGCCCCCAAAACCCCCCCAAACAAGCCGTCTATGCTCCGAGGGGTCTCCTAGCATCCGAATGGGTGGATATACAAAGAATTAAGCAGAACGATGTCGAAAAATTTTTCGGGTCTCTCGCCCCACCCGCGACCTGGCCAAAGTTATGTAAAATTGAGCAAAATAGATATTTTCCAAAAAAGCCCCCAAAACCCCCCCAAACAAGCCGTCTTCGCTCCGAGGGGTCTCCTAGCATCCGAATGGGTGGATATAAAAAGAATAAAGCAGAACGATGTCGAAAAAATTTTCGGGTCTCTCGCCCCACCCGCGACCTGGCCAAAGTTATGGAAAATTGAGCAAAATAGATATTTTCCAAAAAAGCCCCCAAAACCCCCCCAAACAAGCCGTCTTCGCTCCGAGGGGTCTCCTAGCATCCGAATGGGTGGATATACAAAGAATAAAGCAGAACGATGTCGAAATATTTTTCGGGTCTCTCGCCCCACCCGCGACCTGGCCAAAGTTATGGAAAATTGAGCAAAATAGATATTTTCCAAAAAAGCCCCCAAAACCCCCTCAAACAAGCCGTCTTCGCTCCGAGGGGTCTCCTAGCATCCGAATGGGTGGATATACAAAGAATAAAGCAGAACGATGTCGAAATATTTTTCGGGTCTCTCGCCCCACCCGCGACCTGGCCAAAGTTATGGAAAATTGAGCAAAATAGATATTTTCCAAAAAAGCCCCCAAAACCCCCCCAAACAAGCCGTCTTCGCTCCGAGGGGTCTCCTAGCATCCGAATGGGTGGATATACAAAGAATAAAGCAGAACGATGTCGAAAAATTTTTCGGGTCTCTCGCCCCACCCGCGACCTGGCCAAAGTTATGTAAAATTGAGCAAAATAGATATTTTCCAAAAAAGCCCCCAAAACCCCCCCAAACAAGCCGTCTTCGCTCCGAGGGGTCTCCTAGCATCCGAATGGGTGGATATAAAAAGAATAAAGCAGAACGATGTCGAAAAAATTTTCGGGTCTCTCGCCCCACCCGCGACCTGGCCAAAGTTATGGAAAATTGAGCAAAATAGATATTTTCCAAAAAAGCCCCCAAAACCCCCCCAAACAAGCCGTCTTCGCTCCGAGGGGTCTCCTAGCATCCGAATGGGTGGATATACAAAGAATAAAGCAGAACGATGTCGAAATATTTTTCGGGTCTCTCGCCCCACCCGCGACCTGGCCAAAGTTATGGAAAATTGAGCAAAATAGATATTTTCCAAAAAAGCCCCCAAAACCCCCCCAAACAAGCCGTCTTCGCTCCGAGGGGTCTCCTAGCATCCGAATGGGTGGATATACAAAGAATAAAGCAGAACGATGTCGAAATATTTTTCGGGTCTCTCGCCCCACCCGCGACCTGGCCAAAGTTATGGAAAATTGAGCAAAATAGATATTTTCCAAAAAAGCCCCCAAAACCCCCCCAAACAAGCCGTCTTCGCTCCGAGGGGTCTCCTAGCATCCAAATGGGTGGATATACAAAGAATAAAGCAGAACGATGTCGAAAAATTTTTCGGGTCTCTCGCCCCACCCGCGACCTGGCCAAAGTTATGTAAAATTGAGCAAAATAGATATTTTCCAAAAAAGCCCCCAAAACCCCCCCAAACAAGCCGTCTTCGCTCCGAGGGGTCTCCTAGCATCCGAATGGGTGGATATAAAAAGAATAAAGCAGAACGATGTCGAAAAATTTTTCGGGTCTCTCGCCCCACCCGCGACCTGGCCAAAGTTATGGAAAATTGAGCAAAATAGATATTTTCCAAAAAAGCCCCCAAAACCCCCCCAAACAAGCCGTCTTCGCTCCGAGGGGTCTCCTAGCATCCGAATGGGTGGATATACAAAGAATAAAGCAGAACGATGTCGAAATATTTTTCGGGTCTCTCGCCCCACCCGCGACCTGGCCAAAGTTATGGAAAATTGAGCAAAATAGATATTTTCCAAAAAAGCCCCCAAAACCCCCCCAAACAAGCCGTCTTCGCTCCGAGGGGTCTCCTAGCATCCGAATGGGTGGATATACAAAGAATAAAGCAGAACGATGTCGAAATATTTTTCGGGTCTCTCGCCCCACCCGCGACCTGGCCAAAGTTATGGAAAATTGAGCAAAATAGATATTTTCCAAAAAAGCCCCCAAAACCCCCCCAAACAAGCCGTCTTCGCTCCGAGGGGTCTCCTAGCATCCGAATGGGTGGATATACAAAGAATAAAGCAGAACGATGTCGAAAATTTTTTCGGGTCTCTCGCCCCACCCGCGACCTGGCCAAAGTTATGTAAAATTGAGCAAAATAGATATTTTCCAAAAAAGCCCCCAAAACCACCCCAAACAAGCCGTCTTCGCTCCGAGGGGTCTCCTAGCATCCGAATGGGTGGATATAAAAAGAATAAAGCAGAACGATGTCGAAAATTTTTTCGGGTCTCTCGCCCCACCCGCGACCTGGCCAAAGTTATGTAAAATTGAGCAAAATAGATATTTTCCAAAAAAGCCCCCAAAACCCCCCCAAACAAGCCGTCTTCGCTCCGAGGGGTCTCCTAGCATCCGAATGGGTGGATATAAAAAGAATAAAGCAGAACGATGTCGAAAAAATTTTCGGGTCTCTCGCCCCACCCGCGACCTGGCCAAAGTTATGGAAAATTGAGCAAAATAGATATTTTCCAAAAAAGCCCCCAAAACCCCCCCAAACAAGCCGTCTTCGCTCCGAGGGGTCTCCTAGCATCCGAATGGGTGGATATACAAAGAATAAAGCAGAACGATGTCGAAATATTTTTCGGGTCTCTCGCCCCACCCGCGACCTGGCCAAAGTTATGGAAAATTGAGCAAAATAGATATTTTCCAAAAAAGCCCCCAAAACCCCCCCAAACAAGCCGTCTTCGCTCCGAGGGGTCTCCTAGCCCCACCCGCGACCTGGCCAAAGTTATGGAAAATTGAGCAAAATAGATATTTTCCAAAAAAGCCCCCAAACAAGCCGTCTTCGCTCCGAGGGGTCTCCTAGCATCCGAATGGGTGGATATACAAAGAATAAAGCAGAACGATGTCGAAAAATTTTTCGGGTCTCTCGCCCCACCCGCGACCTGGCCAAAGTTATGTAAAATTGAGCAAAATAGATATTTTCCAAAAAAGCCCCCAAAACCCCCCCAAACAAGCCGTCTTCGCTCCGAGGGGTCTCCAAGCATCCGAATGGGTGGATATAAAAAGAATAAAGCAGAACGATGTCGAAAAATTTTTCGGGTCTCTCGCCCCACCCGCGACCTGGCCAAAGTTATGGAAAATTGAGCAAAATAGATATTTTCCAAAAAAGCCCCCAAAACCCCCCCAAACAAGCCGTCTTCGCTCCGAGGGGTCTCCTAGCATCCGAATGGGTGGATATACAAAGAATAAAGCAGAACGATGTCGAAATATTTTTCGGGTCTCTCGCCCCACCCGCGACCTGGCCAAAGTTATGGAAAATTGAGCAAAATAGATATTTTCCAAAAAAGCCCCCAAAACCCCCCCAAACAAGCCGTCTTCGCTCCGAGGGGTCTCCTAGCATCCGAATGGGTGGATATACAAAGAATAAAGCAGAACGATGTCGAAATATTTTTCGGGTCTCTCGCCCCACCCGCGACCTGGCCAAAGTTATGGAAAATTGAGCAAAATAGATATTTTCCAAAAAAGCCCCCAAAACCCCCCCAAACAAGCCGTCTTCGCTCCGAGGGGTCTCCTAGCATCCGAATGGGTGGATATACAAAGAATATAGCAGAACGATGTCGAAAAATTTTTCGGGTCTCTCGCCCCACCCGCGACCTGGCCAAAGTTATGTAAAATTGAGCAAAATAGATATTTTCCAAAAAAGCCCCCAAAACCCCCCCAAACAAGCCGTCTTCGCTCCGAGGGGTCTCCTAGCATCCGAATGGGTGGATATAAAAAGAATAAAGCAGAACGATGTCGAAAAATTTTTCGGGTCTCTCGCCCCACCCGCGACCTGGCCAAAGTTATGGAAAATTGAGCAAAATAGATATTTTCCAAAAAAGCCCCCAAAACCCCCCCAAACAAGCCGTCTTCGCTCCGAGGGGTCTCCTAGCATCCGAATGGGTGGATATACAAAGAATAAAGCAGAACGATGTCGAAATATTTTTCGGGTCTCTCGCCCCACCCGCGACCTGGCCAAAGTTATGGAAAATTGAGCAAAATAGATATTTTCCAAAAAAGCCCCCAAAACCCCCCCAAACAAGCCGTCTTCGCTCCGAGGGGTCTCCTAGCATCCGAATGGGTGGATATACAAAGAATAAAGCAGAACGATGTCGAAATATTTTTCGGGTCTCTCGCCCCACCCGCGACCTGGCCAAAGTTATGGAAAATTGAGCAAAATAGATATTTTCCAAAAAAGCCCCCAAAACCCCCCCAAACAAGCCGTCTTCGCTCCGAGGGGTCTCCTAGCATCCGAATGGGTGGATATACAAAGAATAAAGCAGAACGATGTCGAAAAATTTTTCGGGTCTCTCGCCCCACCCGCGACCTGGCCAAAGTTATGTAAAATTGAGCAAAATAGATATTTTCCAAAAAAGCCCCCAAAACCCCCCCAAACAAGCCGTCTTCGCTCCGAGGGGTCTCCTAGCATCCGAATGGGTGGATATAAAAAGAATAAAGCAGAACGATGTCGAAAAAATTTTCGGGTCTCTCGCCCCACCCGCGACCTGGCCAAAGTTATGGAAAATTGAGCAAAATAGATATTTTCCAAAAAAGCCCCCAAAACCCCCCCAAACAAGCCGTCTTCGCTCCGAGGGGTCTCCTAGCATCCGAATGGGTGGATATACAAAGAATAAAGCAGAACGATGTCGAAATATTTTCGGGTCTCTCGCCCCACCCGCGACCTGGCCAAAGTTATGGAAAATTGAGCAAAATAGATATTTTCCAAAAAAGCCCCCAAAACCCCCCCAAACAAGCCGTCTTCGCTCCGAGGGGTCTCCTAGCATCCGAATGGGTGGATATACAAAGAATAAAGCAGAACGATGTCGAAATATTTTTCGGGTCTCTCGCCCCACCCGCGACCTGGCCAAAGTTATGGAAAATTGAGCAAAATAGATATTTTCCAAAAAAGCCCCCAAAACCCCCCCAAACAAGCCGTCTATGCTCCGAGGGGTCTCCTAGCATCCGAATGGGTGGATATACAAAGAATTAAGCAGAACGATGTCGAAAAATTTTTCGGGTCTCTCGCCCCACCCGCGACCTGGCCAAAGTTATGGAAAATTGAGCAAAATAGATATTTTCCAAAAAAGCCCCCAAAACCCCCCCAAACAAGCCGTCTTCGCTCCGAGGGGTCTCCTAGCATCCGAATGGGTGGATATACAAAGAATAAAGCAGAACGATGTCGAAATATTTTTCGGGTCTCTCGCCCCACCCGCGACCTGGCCAAAGTTATGGAAAATTGAGCAAAATAGATATTTTCCAAAAAAGCCCCCAAAACCCCCCCAAACAAGCCGTCTTCGCTCCGAGGGGTCTCCTAGCCCCACCCGCGACCTGGCCAAAGTTATGGAAAATTGACCAAAATAGATATTTTCCAAAAAAGCCCCCAAACAAGCCGTCTTCGCTCCGAGGGGTCTCCTAGCATCCGAATGGGTGGATATACAAAGAATAAAGCAGAACGATGTCGAAATATTTTCGGGTCTCTCGCCCCACCCGCGACCTGGCCAAAGTTATGGAAAATTGAGCAAAATAGATATTTTCCAAAAAAGCCCCCAAAACCCCCCCAAACAAGCCGTCTTCGCTCCGAGGGGTCTCCTAGCATCCGAATGGGTGGATATACAAAGAATAAAGCAGAACGATGTCGAAATATTTTCGGGTCTCTCGCCCCACCCGCGACCTGGCCAAAGTTATGGAAAATTGAGCAAAATAGATATTTTCCAAAAAAGCCCCCAAAACCCCCCCAAACAAGCCGTCTTCGCTCCGAGGGGTCTCCTAGCATCCGAATGGGTGGATATACA
>NW_026974474.1:0-17163 GCF_037042905.1 Lytechinus pictus | reverse complement strand
CTCCGCTCTGTGGGATCTTCTAACATCCAAAGGCATCAATATTATCAAGATAAAGCAGATCCGATGAGTTTTTATTTTTCGGCCCTACCCGCGACTGGTCCAAATTTTCCAAAATATGACCAAATTGATTTCTTGAAAATTGCCCCGAGACCCCCCAAATTGTCAGTAGAGTGCGTCTCCACCACCTTGAAAATTGCCCCCGAGACCCCCCCAATTCAGCCGTCTCCGCTCTGTGGGATCTTCAAGATAAAGCAGATCCGATGAGTTTTTATTTCGCCCCCAGACCCCCCCCAATTCAGCCGTCTCCGCTCTGTGGGATCTTCTAACATCCAAAGGCATCAATATTATCAAGATAAAGCAGATCCGATGAGTTTTTATTTTTCGCCCTACCCGCGACTGGTCCAAATTTTCCAAAATATGACCAAATTGATTTCTTGAAAATTGCCCCCGAGACCCCCCCCAATTCATGCCGTCTCCGCTCTGTGGGATCTTCTAACATCCAAAGGCATCAATATTATCAAGATAAAGCAGATCCGATGAGTTTTTATTTTTCGCCCTACCCGCGACTGGTCCAAATTTTCCAAAATATGACCAAATTGATTTCTTGAAAATTGCCCCCGAGACCCCCCCCAATTCAGCCGTCTCCGCTCTGTGGGATCTTCTAACATCCAAAGGCATCAATATTATCAAGATAAAGCAGATCCGATGAGTTTTTATTTTTCGCCCTACCCGCGACTGGTCCAAATTTTCCAAAATATGACCAAATTGATTTCTTGAAAATTGCCCCCGAGACCCCCCCCAATTCAGCCGTCTCCGCTCTGTGGGATCTTCTAACATCCAAAGGCATCAATATTATCAAGATAAAGCAGATCCGATGAGTTTTTATTTTTCGCCCTACCCGCGACTGGTCCAAATTTTCCAAAATATGACCAAATTGATTTCTTGAAAATTGCCCCCGAGACCCCCCCCAATTCAGCCGTCTCCGCTCTGTGGGATCTTCTAACATCCAAAGGCATCAATATTATCAAGATAAAGCAGATCCGATGAGTTTTTATTTTTCGCCCTACCCGCGACTGGTCCAAATTTTCCAAAATATGACCAAATTGATTTCTTGAAAATTGCCCCCGAGACCCCCCCCAATTCAGCCGTCTCCGCTCTGTGGGATCTTCTAACATCCAAAGGCATCAATATTATCAAGATAAAGCAGATCCGATGAGTTTTTATTTTTCGCCCTACCCGCGACTGGTCCAAATTTTCCAAAATATGACCAAATTGATTTCTTGAAAATTGCCCCCGAGACCCCCCCCAATTCAGCCGTCTCCGCTCTGTGGGATCTTCTAACATCCAAAGGCATCAATATTATCAAGATAAAGCAGATCCGATGAGTTTTTATTTTTCGCCCTACCCGCGACTGGTCCAAATTTTCCAAAATATGACCAAATTGATTTCTTGAAAATTGCCCCCGAGACCCCCCCCAATTCAGCCGTCTCCGCTCTGTGGGATCTTCTAACATCCAAAGGCATCAATATTATCAAGATAAAGCAGATCCGATGAGTTTTTATTTTTCGCCCTACCCGCGACTGGTCCAAATTTTCCAAAATATGACCAAATTGATTTCTTGAAAATTGCCCCCGAGACCCCCCCCAATTCAGCCGTCTCCGCTCTGTGGGATCTTCTAACATCCAAAGGCATCAATATTATCAAGATAAAGCAGATCCGATGAGTTTTTATTTTTCGCCCTACCCGCGACTGGTCCAAATTTTCCAAAATATGACCAAATTGATTTCTTGAAAATTGCCCCCGAGACCCCCCCCAATTCAGCCGTCTCCGCTCTGTGGGATCTTCTAACATCCAAAGGCATCAATATTATCAAGATAAAGCAGATCCGATGAGTTTTTATTTTTCGCCCTACCCGCGACTGGTCCAAATTTTCCAAAATATGACCAAATTGATTTCTTGAAAATTGCCCCCGAGACCCCCCCCAATTCAGCCGTCTCCGCTCTGTGGGATCTTCTAACATCCAAAGGCATCAATATTATCAAGATAAAGCAGATCCGATGAGTTTTTATTTTTCGCCCTACCCGCGACTGGTCCAAATTTTCCAAAATATGACCAAATTGATTTCTTGAAAATTGCCCCCGAGACCCCCCCCAATTCAGCCGTCTCCGCTCTGTGGGATCTTCTAACATCCAAAGGCATCAATATTATCAAGATAAAGCAGATCCGATGAGTTTTTATTTTTCGCCCTACCCGCGACTGGTCCAAATTTTCCAAAATATGACCAAATTGATTTCTTGAAAATTGCCCCCGAGACCCCCCCCAATTCAGCCGTCTCCGCTCTGTGGGATCTTCTAACATCCAAAGGCATCAATATTATCAAGATAAAGCAGATCCGATGAGTTTTTATTTTTCGCCCTACCCGCGACTGGTCCAAATTTTCCAAAATATGACCAAATTGATTTCTTGAAAATTGCCCCCGAGACCCCCCCCAATTCAGCCGTCTCCGCTCTGTGGGATCTTCTAACATCCAAAGGCATCAATATTATCAAGATAAAGCAGATCCGATGAGTTTTTATTTTTCGCCCTACCCGCGACTGGTCCAAATTTTCCAAAATATGACCAAATTGATTTCTTGAAAATTGCCCCCGAGACCCCCCCCAATTCAGCCGTCTCCGCTCTGTGGGATCTTCTAACATCCAAAGGCATCAATATTATCAAGATAAAGCAGATCCGATGAGTTTTTATTTTTCGCCCTACCCGCGACTGGTCCAAATTTTCCAAAATATGACCAAATTGATTTCTTGAAAATTGCCCCCGAGACCCCCCCCAATTCAGCCGTCTCCGCTCTGTGGGATCTTCTAACATCCAAAGGCATCAATATTATCAAGATAAAGCAGATCCGATGAGTTTTTATTTTTCGCCCTACCCGCGACTGGTCCAAATTTTCCAAAATATGACCAAATTGATTTCTTGAAAATTGCCCCCGAGACCCCCCCCAATTCAGCCGTCTCCGCTCTGTGGGATCTTCTAACATCCAAAGGCATCAATATTATCAAGATAAAGCAGATCCGATGAGTTTTTATTTTTCGCCCTACCCGCGACTGGTCCAAATTTTCCAAAATATGACCAAATTGATTTCTTGAAAATTGCCCCCGAGACCCCCCCCAATTCAGCCGTCTCCGCTCTGTGGGATCTTCTAACATCCAAAGGCATCAATATTATCAAGATAAAGCAGATCCGATGAGTTTTTATTTTTCGCCCTACCCGCGACTGGTCCAAATTTTCCAAAATATGACCAAATTGATTTCTTGAAAATTGCCCCCGAGACCCCCCCCAATTCAGCCGTCTCCGCTCTGTGGGATCTTCTAACATCCAAAGGCATCAATATTATCAAGATAAAGCAGATCCGATGAGTTTTTATTTTTCGCCCTACCCGCGACTGGTCCAAATTTTCCAAAATATGACCAAATTGATTTCTTGAAAATTGCCCCCGAGACCCCCCCCAATTCAGCCGTCTCCGCTCTGTGGGATCTTCTAACATCCAAAGGCATCAATATTATCAAGATAAAGCAGATCCGATGAGTTTTTATTTTTCGCCCTACCCGCGACTGGTCCAAATTTTCCAAAATATGACCAAATTGATTTCTTGAAAATTGCCCCCGAGACCCCCCCCAATTCAGCCGTCTCCGCTCTGTGGGATCTTCTAACATCCAAAGGCATCAATATTATCAAGATAAAGCAGATCCGATGAGTTTTTATTTTTCGCCCTACCCGCGACTGGTCCAAATTTTCCAAAATATGACCAAATTGATTTCTTGAAAATTGCCCCCGAGACCCCCCCCAATTCAGCCGTCTCCGCTCTGTGGGATCTTCTAACATCCAAAGGCATCAATATTATCAAGATAAAGCAGATCCGATGAGTTTTTATTTTTCGCCCTACCCGCGACTGGTCCAAATTTTCCAAAATATGACCAAATTGATTTCTTGAAAATTGCCCCCGAGACCCCCCCCAATTCAGCCGTCTCCGCTCTGTGGGATCTTCTAACATCCAAAGGCATCAATATTATCAAGATAAAGCAGATCCGATGAGTTTTTATTTTTCGCCCTACCCGCGACTGGTCCAAATTTTCCAAAATATGACCAAATTGATTTCTTGAAAATTGCCCCCGAGACCCCCCCCAATTCAGCCGTCTCCGCTCTGTGGGATCTTCTAACATCCAAAGGCATCAATATTATCAAGATAAAGCAGATCCGATGAGTTTTTATTTTTCGCCCTACCCGCGACTGGTCCAAATTTTCCAAAATATGACCAAATTGATTTCTTGAAAATTGCCCCCGAGACCCCCCCCAATTCAGCCGTCTCCGCTCTGTGGGATCTTCTAACATCCAAAGGCATCAATATTATCAAGATAAAGCAGATCCGATGAGTTTTTATTTTTCGCCCTACCCGCGACTGGTCCAAATTTTCCAAAATATGACCAAATTGATTTCTTGAAAATTGCCCCCGAGACCCCCCCCAATTCAGCCGTCTCCGCTCTGTGGGATCTTCTAACATCCAAAGGCATCAATATTATCAAGATAAAGCAGATCCGATGAGTTTTTATTTTTCGCCCTACCCGCGACTGGTCCAAATTTTCCAAAATATGACCAAATTGATTTCTTGAAAATTGCCCCCGAGACCCCCCCCAATTCAGCCGTCTCCGCTCTGTGGGATCTTCTAACATCCAAAGGCATCAATATTATCAAGATAAAGCAGATCCGATGAGTTTTTATTTTTCGCCCTACCCGCGACTGGTCCAAATTTTCCAAAATATGACCAAATTGATTTCTTGAAAATTGCCCCCGAGACCCCCCCCAATTCAGCCGTCTCCGCTCTGTGGGATCTTCTAACATCCAAAGGCATCAATATTATCAAGATAAAGCAGATCCGATGAGTTTTTATTTTTCGCCCTACCCGCGACTGGTCCAAATTTTCCAAAATATGACCAAATTGATTTCTTGAAAATTGCCCCCGAGACCCCCCCCAATTCAGCCGTCTCCGCTCTGTGGGATCTTCTAACATCCAAAGGCATCAATATTATCAAGATAAAGCAGATCCGATGAGTTTTTATTTTTCGCCCTACCCGCGACTGGTCCAAATTTTCCAAAATATGACCAAATTGATTTCTTGAAAATTGCCCCCGAGACCCCCCCCAATTCAGCCGTCTCCGCTCTGTGGGATCTTCTAACATCCAAAGGCATCAATATTATCAAGATAAAGCAGATCCGATGAGTTTTTATTTTTCGCCCTACCCGCGACTGGTCCAAATTTTCCAAAATATGACCAAATTGATTTCTTGAAAATTGCCCCCGAGACCCCCCCCAATTCAGCCGTCTCCGCTCTGTGGGATCTTCTAACATCCAAAGGCATCAATATTATCAAGATAAAGCAGATCCGATGAGTTTTTATTTTTCGCCCTACCCGCGACTGGTCCAAATTTTCCAAAATATGACCAAATTGATTTCTTGAAAATTGCCCCCGAGACCCCCCCCAATTCAGCCGTCTCCGCTCTGTGGGATCTTCTAACATCCAAAGGCATCAATATTATCAAGATAAAGCAGATCCGATGAGTTTTTATTTTTCGCCCTACCCGCGACTGGTCCAAATTTTCCAAAATATGACCAAATTGATTTCTTGAAAATTGCCCCCGAGACCCCCCCCAATTCAGCCGTCTCCGCTCTGTGGGATCTTCTAACATCCAAAGGCATCAATATTATCAAGATAAAGCAGATCCGATGAGTTTTTATTTTTCGCCCTACCCGCGACTGGTCCAAATTTTCCAAAATATGACCAAATTGATTTCTTGAAAATTGCCCCCGAGACCCCCCCCAATTCAGCCGTCTCCGCTCTGTGGGATCTTCTAACATCCAAAGGCATCAATATTATCAAGATAAAGCAGATCCGATGAGTTTTTATTTTTCGCCCTACCCGCGACTGGTCCAAATTTTCCAAAATATGACCAAATTGATTTCTTGAAAATTGCCCCCGAGACCCCCCCCAATTCAGCCGTCTCCGCTCTGTGGGATCTTCTAACATCCAAAGGCATCAATATTATCAAGATAAAGCAGATCCGATGAGTTTTTATTTTTCGCCCTACCCGCGACTGGTCCAAATTTTCCAAAATATGACCAAATTGATTTCTTGAAAATTGCCCCCGAGACCCCCCCCAATTCAGCCGTCTCCGCTCTGTGGGATCTTCTAACATCCAAAGGCATCAATATTATCAAGATAAAGCAGATCCGATGAGTTTTTATTTTTCGCCCTACCCGCGACTGGTCCAAATTTTCCAAAATATGACCAAATTGATTTCTTGAAAATTGCCCCCGAGACCCCCCCCAATTCAGCCGTCTCCGCTCTGTGGGATCTTCTAACATCCAAAGGCATCAATATTATCAAGATAAAGCAGATCCGATGAGTTTTTATTTTTCGCCCTACCCGCGACTGGTCCAAATTTTCCAAAATATGACCAAATTGATTTCTTGAAAATTGCCCCCGAGACCCCCCCCAATTCAGCCGTCTCCGCTCTGTGGGATCTTCTAACATCCAAAGGCATCAATATTATCAAGATAAAGCAGATCCGATGAGTTTTTATTTTTCGCCCTACCCGCGACTGGTCCAAATTTTCCAAAATATGACCAAATTGATTTCTTGAAAATTGCCCCCGAGACCCCCCCCAATTCAGCCGTCTCCGCTCTGTGGGATCTTCTAACATCCAAAGGCATCAATATTATCAAGATAAAGCAGATCCGATGAGTTTTTATTTTTCGCCCTACCCGCGACTGGTCCAAATTTTCCAAAATATGACCAAATTGATTTCTTGAAAATTGCCCCCGAGACCCCCCCCAATTCAGCCGTCTCCGCTCTGTGGGATCTTCTAACATCCAAAGGCATCAATATTATCAAGATAAAGCAGATCCGATGAGTTTTTATTTTTCGCCCTACCCGCGACTGGTCCAAATTTTCCAAAATATGACCAAATTGATTTCTTGAAAATTGCCCCCGAGACCCCCCCCAATTCAGCCGTCTCCGCTCTGTGGGATCTTCTAACATCCAAAGGCATCAATATTATCAAGATAAAGCAGATCCGATGAGTTTTTATTTTTCGCCCTACCCGCGACTGGTCCAAATTTTCCAAAATATGACCAAATTGATTTCTTGAAAATTGCCCCCGAGACCCCCCCCAATTCAGCCGTCTCCGCTCTGTGGGATCTTCTAACATCCAAAGGCATCAATATTATCAAGATAAAGCAGATCCGATGAGTTTTTATTTTTCGCCCTACCCGCGACTGGTCCAAATTTTCCAAAATATGACCAAATTGATTTCTTGAAAATTGCCCCCGAGACCCCCCCCAATTCAGCCGTCTCCGCTCTGTGGGATCTTCTAACATCCAAAGGCATCAATATTATCAAGATAAAGCAGATCCGATGAGTTTTTATTTTTCGCCCTACCCGCGACTGGTCCAAATTTTCCAAAATATGACCAAATTGATTTCTTGAAAATTGCCCCCGAGACCCCCCCCAATTCAGCCGTCTCCGCTCTGTGGGATCTTCTAACATCCAAAGGCATCAATATTATCAAGATAAAGCAGATCCGATGAGTTTTTATTTTTCGCCCTACCCGCGACTGGTCCAAATTTTCCAAAATATGACCAAATTGATTTCTTGAAAATTGCCCCCGAGACCCCCCCCAATTCAGCCGTCTCCGCTCTGTGGGATCTTCTAACATCCAAAGGCATCAATATTATCAAGATAAAGCAGATCCGATGAGTTTTTATTTTTCGCCCTACCCGCGACTGGTCCAAATTTTCCAAAATATGACCAAATTGATTTCTTGAAAATTGCCCCCGAGACCCCCCCCAATTCAGCCGTCTCCGCTCTGTGGGATCTTCTAACATCCAAAGGCATCAATATTATCAAGATAAAGCAGATCCGATGAGTTTTTATTTTTCGCCCTACCCGCGACTGGTCCAAATTTTCCAAAATATGACCAAATTGATTTCTTGAAAATTGCCCCCGAGACCCCCCCCAATTCAGCCGTCTCCGCTCTGTGGGATCTTCTAACATCCAAAGGCATCAATATTATCAAGATAAAGCAGATCCGATGAGTTTTTATTTTTCGCCCTACCCGCGACTGGTCCAAATTTTCCAAAATATGACCAAATTGATTTCTTGAAAATTGCCCCCGAGACCCCCCCCAATTCAGCCGTCTCCGCTCTGTGGGATCTTCTAACATCCAAAGGCATCAATATTATCAAGATAAAGCAGATCCGATGAGTTTTTATTTTTCGCCCTACCCGCGACTGGTCCAAATTTTCCAAAATATGACCAAATTGATTTCTTGAAAATTGCCCCCGAGACCCCCCCCAATTCAGCCGTCTCCGCTCTGTGGGATCTTCTAACATCCAAAGGCATCAATATTATCAAGATAAAGCAGATCCGATGAGTTTTTATTTTTCGCCCTACCCGCGACTGGTCCAAATTTTCCAAAATATGACCAAATTGATTTCTTGAAAATTGCCCCCGAGACCCCCCCCAATTCAGCCGTCTCCGCTCTGTGGGATCTTCTAACATCCAAAGGCATCAATATTATCAAGATAAAGCAGATCCGATGAGTTTTTATTTTTCGCCCTACCCGCGACTGGTCCAAATTTTCCAAAATATGACCAAATTGATTTCTTGAAAATTGCCCCCGAGACCCCCCCCAATTCAGCCGTCTCCGCTCTGTGGGATCTTCTAACATCCAAAGGCATCAATATTATCAAGATAAAGCAGATCCGATGAGTTTTTATTTTTCGCCCTACCCGCGACTGGTCCAAATTTTCCAAAATATGACCAAATTGATTTCTTGAAAATTGCCCCCGAGACCCCCCCCAATTCAGCCGTCTCCGCTCTGTGGGATCTTCTAACATCCAAAGGCATCAATATTATCAAGATAAAGCAGATCCGATGAGTTTTTATTTTTCGCCCTACCCGCGACTGGTCCAAATTTTCCAAAATATGACCAAATTGATTTCTTGAAAATTGCCCCCGAGACCCCCCCCAATTCAGCCGTCTCCGCTCTGTGGGATCTTCTAACATCCAAAGGCATCAATATTATCAAGATAAAGCAGATCCGATGAGTTTTTATTTTTCGCCCTACCCGCGACTGGTCCAAATTTTCCAAAATATGACCAAATTGATTTCTTGAAAATTGCCCCCGAGACCCCCCCCAATTCAGCCGTCTCCGCTCTGTGGGATCTTCTAACATCCAAAGGCATCAATATTATCAAGATAAAGCAGATCCGATGAGTTTTTATTTTTCGCCCTACCCGCGACTGGTCCAAATTTTCCAAAATATGACCAAATTGATTTCTTGAAAATTGCCCCCGAGACCCCCCCCAATTCAGCCGTCTCCGCTCTGTGGGATCTTCTAACATCCAAAGGCATCAATATTATCAAGATAAAGCAGATCCGATGAGTTTTTATTTTTCGCCCTACCCGCGACTGGTCCAAATTTTCCAAAATATGACCAAATTGATTTCTTGAAAATTGCCCCCGAGACCCCCCCCAATTCAGCCGTCTCCGCTCTGTGGGATCTTCTAACATCCAAAGGCATCAATATTATCAAGATAAAGCAGATCCGATGAGTTTTTATTTTTCGCCCTACCCGCGACTGGTCCAAATTTTCCAAAATATGACCAAATTGATTTCTTGAAAATTGCCCCCGAGACCCCCCCCAATTCAGCCGTCTCCGCTCTGTGGGATCTTCTAACATCCAAAGGCATCAATATTATCAAGATAAAGCAGATCCGATGAGTTTTTATTTTTCGCCCTACCCGCGACTGGTCCAAATTTTCCAAAATATGACCAAATTGATTTCTTGAAAATTGCCCCCGAGACCCCCCCCAATTCAGCCGTCTCCGCTCTGTGGGATCTTCTAACATCCAAAGGCATCAATATTATCAAGATAAAGCAGATCCGATGAGTTTTTATTTTTCGCCCTACCCGCGACTGGTCCAAATTTTCCAAAATATGACCAAATTGATTTCTTGAAAATTGCCCCCGAGACCCCCCCCAATTCAGCCGTCTCCGCTCTGTGGGATCTTCTAACATCCAAAGGCATCAATATTATCAAGATAAAGCAGATCCGATGAGTTTTTATTTTTCGCCCTACCCGCGACTGGTCCAAATTTTCCAAAATATGACCAAATTGATTTCTTGAAAATTGCCCCCGAGACCCCCCCCAATTCAGCCGTCTCCGCTCTGTGGGATCTTCTAACATCCAAAGGCATCAATATTATCAAGATAAAGCAGATCCGATGAGTTTTTATTTTTCGCCCTACCCGCGACTGGTCCAAATTTTCCAAAATATGACCAAATTGATTTCTTGAAAATTGCCCCCGAGACCCCCCCCAATTCAGCCGTCTCCGCTCTGTGGGATCTTCTAACATCCAAAGGCATCAATATTATCAAGATAAAGCAGATCCGATGAGTTTTTATTTTTCGCCCTACCCGCGACTGGTCCAAATTTTCCAAAATATGACCAAATTGATTTCTTGAAAATTGCCCCCGAGACCCCCCCCAATTCAGCCGTCTCCGCTCTGTGGGATCTTCTAACATCCAAAGGCATCAATATTATCAAGATAAAGCAGATCCGATGAGTTTTTATTTTTCGCCCTACCCGCGACTGGTCCAAATTTTCCAAAATATGACCAAATTGATTTCTTGAAAATTGCCCCCGAGACCCCCCCCAATTCAGCCGTCTCCGCTCTGTGGGATCTTCTAACATCCAAAGGCATCAATATTATCAAGATAAAGCAGATCCGATGAGTTTTTATTTTTCGCCCTACCCGCGACTGGTCCAAATTTTCCAAAATATGACCAAATTGATTTCTTGAAAATTGCCCCCGAGACCCCCCCCAATTCAGCCGTCTCCGCTCTGTGGGATCTTCTAACATCCAAAGGCATCAATATTATCAAGATAAAGCAGATCCGATGAGTTTTTATTTTTCGCCCTACCCGCGACTGGTCCAAATTTTCCAAAATATGACCAAATTGATTTCTTGAAAATTGCCCCCGAGACCCCCCCCAATTCAGCCGTCTCCGCTCTGTGGGATCTTCTAACATCCAAAGGCATCAATATTATCAAGATAAAGCAGATCCGATGAGTTTTTATTTTTCGCCCTACCCGCGACTGGTCCAAATTTTCCAAAATATGACCAAATTGATTTCTTGAAAATTGCCCCCGAGACCCCCCCCAATTCAGCCGTCTCCGCTCTGTGGGATCTTCTAACATCCAAAGGCATCAATATTATCAAGATAAAGCAGATCCGATGAGTTTTTATTTTTCGCCCTACCCGCGACTGGTCCAAATTTTCCAAAATATGACCAAATTGATTTCTTGAAAATTGCCCCCGAGACCCCCCCCAATTCAGCCGTCTCCGCTCTGTGGGATCTTCTAACATCCAAAGGCATCAATATTATCAAGATAAAGCAGATCCGATGAGTTTTTATTTTTCGCCCTACCCGCGACTGGTCCAAATTTTCCAAAATATGACCAAATTGATTTCTTGAAAATTGCCCCCGAGACCCCCCCCAATTCAGCCGTCTCCGCTCTGTGGGATCTTCTAACATCCAAAGGCATCAATATTATCAAGATAAAGCAGATCCGATGAGTTTTTATTTTTCGCCCTACCCGCGACTGGTCCAAATTTTCCAAAATATGACCAAATTGATTTCTTGAAAATTGCCCCCGAGACCCCCCCCAATTCAGCCGTCTCCGCTCTGTGGGATCTTCTAACATCCAAAGGCATCAATATTATCAAGATAAAGCAGATCCGATGAGTTTTTATTTTTCGCCCTACCCGCGACTGGTCCAAATTTTCCAAAATATGACCAAATTGATTTCTTGAAAATTGCCCCCGAGACCCCCCCCAATTCAGCCGTCTCCGCTCTGTGGGATCTTCTAACATCCAAAGGCATCAATATTATCAAGATAAAGCAGATCCGATGAGTTTTTATTTTTCGCCCTACCCGCGACTGGTCCAAATTTTCCAAAATATGACCAAATTGATTTCTTGAAAATTGCCCCCGAGACCCCCCCCAATTCAGCCGTCTCCGCTCTGTGGGATCTTCTAACATCCAAAGGCATCAATATTATCAAGATAAAGCAGATCCGATGAGTTTTTATTTTTCGCCCTACCCGCGACTGGTCCAAATTTTCCAAAATATGACCAAATTGATTTCTTGAAAATTGCCCCCGAGACCCCCCCCAATTCAGCCGTCTCCGCTCTGTGGGATCTTCTAACATCCAAAGGCATCAATATTATCAAGATAAAGCAGATCCGATGAGTTTTTATTTTTCGCCCTACCCGCGACTGGTCCAAATTTTCCAAAATATGACCAAATTGATTTCTTGAAAATTGCCCCCGAGACCCCCCCCAATTCAGCCGTCTCCGCTCTGTGGGATCTTCTAACATCCAAAGGCATCAATATTATCAAGATAAAGCAGATCCGATGAGTTTTTATTTTTCGCCCTACCCGCGACTGGTCCAAATTTTCCAAAATATGACCAAATTGATTTCTTGAAAATTGCCCCCGAGACCCCCCCCAATTCAGCCGTCTCCGCTCTGTGGGATCTTCTAACATCCAAAGGCATCAATATTATCAAGATAAAGCAGATCCGATGAGTTTTTATTTTTCGCCCTACCCGCGACTGGTCCAAATTTTCCAAAATATGACCAAATTGATTTCTTGAAAATTGCCCCCGAGACCCCCCCCAATTCAGCCGTCTCCGCTCTGTGGGATCTTCTAACATCCAAAGGCATCAATATTATCAAGATAAAGCAGATCCGATGAGTTTTTATTTTTCGCCCTACCCGCGACTGGTCCAAATTTTCCAAAATATGACCAAATTGATTTCTTGAAAATTGCCCCCGAGACCCCCCCCAATTCAGCCGTCTCCGCTCTGTGGGATCTTCTAACATCCAAAGGCATCAATATTATCAAGATAAAGCAGATCCGATGAGTTTTTATTTTTCGCCCTACCCGCGACTGGTCCAAATTTTCCAAAATATGACCAAATTGATTTCTTGAAAATTGCCCCCGAGACCCCCCCCAATTCAGCCGTCTCCGCTCTGTGGGATCTTCTAACATCCAAAGGCATCAATATTATCAAGATAAAGCAGATCCGATGAGTTTTTATTTTTCGCCCTACCCGCGACTGGTCCAAATTTTCCAAAATATGACCAAATTGATTTCTTGAAAATTGCCCCCGAGACCCCCCCCAATTCAGCCGTCTCCGCTCTGTGGGATCTTCTAACATCCAAAGGCATCAATATTATCAAGATAAAGCAGATCCGATGAGTTTTTATTTTTCGCCCTACCCGCGACTGGTCCAAATTTTCCAAAATATGACCAAATTGATTTCTTGAAAATTGCCCCCGAGACCCCCCCCAATTCAGCCGTCTCCGCTCTGTGGGATCTTCTAACATCCAAAGGCATCAATATTATCAAGATAAAGCAGATCCGATGAGTTTTTATTTTTCGCCCTACCCGCGACTGGTCCAAATTTTCCAAAATATGACCAAATTGATTTCTTGAAAATTGCCCCCGAGACCCCCCCCAATTCAGCCGTCTCCGCTCTGTGGGATCTTCTAACATCCAAAGGCATCAATATTATCAAGATAAAGCAGATCCGATGAGTTTTTATTTTTCGCCCTACCCGCGACTGGTCCAAATTTTCCAAAATATGACCAAATTGATTTCTTGAAAATTGCCCCCGAGACCCCCCCCAATTCAGCCGTCTCCGCTCTGTGGGATCTTCTAACATCCAAAGGCATCAATATTATCAAGATAAAGCAGATCCGATGAGTTTTTATTTTTCGCCCTACCCGCGACTGGTCCAAATTTTCCAAAATATGACCAAATTGATTTCTTGAAAATTGCCCCCGAGACCCCCCCCAATTCAGCCGTCTCCGCTCTGTGGGATCTTCTAACATCCAAAGGCATCAATATTATCAAGATAAAGCAGATCCGATGAGTTTTTATTTTTCGCCCTACCCGCGACTGGTCCAAATTTTCCAAAATATGACCAAATTGATTTCTTGAAAATTGCCCCCGAGACCCCCCCCAATTCAGCCGTCTCCGCTCTGTGGGATCTTCTAACATCCAAAGGCATCAATATTATCAAGATAAAGCAGATCCGATGAGTTTTTATTTTTCGCCCTACCCGCGACTGGTCCAAATTTTCCAAAATATGACCAAATTGATTTCTTGAAAATTGCCCCCGAGACCCCCCCCAATTCAGCCGTCTCCGCTCTGTGGGATCTTCTAACATCCAAAGGCATCAATATTATCAAGATAAAGCAGATCCGATGAGTTTTTATTTTTCGCCCTACCCGCGACTGGTCCAAATTTTCCAAAATATGACCAAATTGATTTCTTGAAAATTGCCCCCGAGACCCCCCCCAATTCAGCCGTCTCCGCTCTGTGGGATCTTCTAACATCCAAAGGCATCAATATTATCAAGATAAAGCAGATCCGATGAGTTTTTATTTTTCGCCCTACCCGCGACTGGTCCAAATTTTCCAAAATATGACCAAATTGATTTCTTGAAAATTGCCCCCGAGACCCCCCCCAATTCAGCCGTCTCCGCTCTGTGGGATCTTCTAACATCCAAAGGCATCAATATTATCAAGATAAAGCAGATCCGATGAGTTTTTATTTTTCGCCCTACCCGCGACTGGTCCAAATTTTCCAAAATATGACCAAATTGATTTCTTGAAAATTGCCCCCGAGACCCCCCCCAATTCAGCCGTCTCCGCTCTGTGGGATCTTCTAACATCCAAAGGCATCAATATTATCAAGATAAAGCAGATCCGATGAGTTTTTATTTTTCGCCCTACCCGCGACTGGTCCAAATTTTCCAAAATATGACCAAATTGATTTCTTGAAAATTGCCCCCGAGACCCCCCCCAATTCAGCCGTCTCCGCTCTGTGGGATCTTCTAACATCCAAAGGCATCAATATTATCAAGATAAAGCAGATCCGATGAGTTTTTATTTTTCGCCCTACCCGCGACTGGTCCAAATTTTCCAAAATATGACCAAATTGATTTCTTGAAAATTGCCCCCGAGACCCCCCCCAATTCAGCCGTCTCCGATCTGTGGGATCTTCTAACATCCAAAGGCATCAATATTATCAAGATAAAGCAGATCCGATGAGTTTTTATTTTTCGCCCCTACCCGCGACTGGTCCAAATTTTCCAAAATATGACCAAATTGATTTCTTGAAAATTGCCCCCGAGACCCCCCCCAATTCAGCCGTCTCCGCTCTGTGGGATCTTCTAACATCCAAAGGCATCAATATTATCAAGATAAAGCAGATCCGATGAGTTTTTATTTTTCGCCCTACCCGCGACTGGTCCAAATTTTCCAAAATATGACCAAATTGATTTCTTGAAAATTGCCCCCGAGACCCCCCCCAATTCAGCCGTCTCCGCTCTGTGGGATCTTCTAACATCCAAAGGCATCAATATTATCAAGATAAAGCAGATCCGATGAGTTTTTATTTTTCGCCCTACCCGCGACTGGTCCAAATTTTCCAAAATATGACCAAATTGATTTCTTGAAAATTGCCCCCGAGACCCCCCCCAATTCAGCCGTCTCCGCTCTGTGGGATCTTCTAACATCCAAAGGCATCAATATTATCAAGATAAAGCAGATCCGATGAGTTTTTATTTTTCGCCCTACCCGCGACTGGTCCAAATTTTCCAAAATATGACCAAATTGATTTCTTGAAAATTGCCCCCGAGACCCCCCCCAATTCAGCCGTCTCCGCTCTGTGGGATCTTCTAACATCCAAAGGCATCAATATTATCAAGATAAAGCAGATCCGATGAGTTTTTATTTTTCGCCCTACCCGCGACTGGTCCAAATTTTCCAAAATATGACCAAATTGATTTCTTGAAAATTGCCCCCGAGACCCCCCCCAATTCAGCCGTCTCCGCTCTGTGGGATCTTCTAACATCCAAAGGCATCAATATTATCAAGATAAAGCAGATCCGATGAGTTTTTATTTTTCGCCCTACCCGCGACTGGTCCAAATTTTCCAAAATATGACCAAATTGATTTCTTGAAAATTGCCCCCGAGACCCCCCCCAATTCAGCCGTCTCCGCTCTGTGGGATCTTCTAACATCCAAAGGCATCAATATTATCAAGATAAAGCAGATCCGATGAGTTTTTATTTTTCGCCCTACCCGCGACTGGTCCAAATTTTCCAAAATATGACCAAATTGATTTCTTGAAAATTGCCCCCGAGACCCCCCCCAATTCAGCCGTCTCCGCTCTGTGGGATCTTCTAACATCCAAAGGCATCAATATTATCAAGATAAAGCAGATCCGATGAGTTTTTATTTTTCGCCCTACCCGCGACTGGTCCAAATTTTCCAAAATATGACCAAATTGATTTCTTGAAAATTGCCCCCGAGACCCCCCCCAATTCAGCCGTCTCCGCTCTGTGGGATCTTCTAACATCCAAAGGCATCAATATTATCAAGATAAAGCAGATCCGATGAGTTTTTATTTTTCGCCCTACCCGCGACTGGTCCAAATTTTCCAAAATATGACCAAATTGATTTCTTGAAAATTGCCCCCGAGACCCCCCCCAATTCAGCCGTCTCCGCTCTGTGGGATCTTCTAACATCCAAAGGCATCAATATTATCAAGATAAAGCAGATCCGATGAGTTTTTATTTTTCGCCCTACCCGCGACTGGTCCAAATTTTCCAAAATATGACCAAATTGATTTCTTGAAAATTGCCCCCGAGACCCCCCCCAATTCAGCCGTCTCCGCTCTGTGGGATCTTCTAACATCCAAAGGCATCAATATTATCAAGATAAAGCAGATCCGATGAGTTTTTATTTTTCGCCCTACCCGCGACTGGTCCAAATTTTCCAAAATATGACCAAATTGATTTCTTGAAAATTGCCCCCGAGACCCCCCCCAATTCAGCCGTCTCCGCTCTGTGGGATCTTCTAACATCCAAAGGCATCAATATTATCAAGATAAAGCAGATCCGATGAGTTTTTATTTTTCGCCCTACCCGCGACTGGTCCAAATTTTCC
The DNA here is from genome assembly GCF_037042905.1 of Lytechinus pictus. Classification (NCBI taxonomy): domain Eukaryota; kingdom Metazoa; phylum Echinodermata; class Echinoidea; order Temnopleuroida; family Toxopneustidae; genus Lytechinus; species Lytechinus pictus. Next base: position 18 of record NW_026974474.1, on the reverse strand, counting down.
AAAATATGACCAAATTGA
>NW_026974473.1:0-17391 GCF_037042905.1 Lytechinus pictus | reverse complement strand
TGCATGTTATGGTCCAGTCAGAGGTCACATTGTAAGGTCAAAGGTCATTTCAGATCAAACGTTAAAGTTTACTTGCAAGACTCTCTTATGACACATCGCGATTTTCACAAATGGGCGAGACACATCATCGCTAACGCCTTGTTTCAAGATAAGTAGTAATTTGCTGTTTAATAAAAATCAGAGTAAATTAATAATACATTTGTTACACATACTTCTAAGCTCTCAATACCAGAATAGCCATACTACAAAGGAATACAAAACAGCAATGGTGATTGTGTAAGCATACCTTATATCGGGTGGCAAAATGAAATATACTAGAATGTCTTTGGCTTGACATGTGCATAGTATACTTATTCAAATTTTACTTACATTCTAATTTACAGATGAGTATCAGACCTTGGCTTTCAGCTTGCTGCCTGTATTGTTTGTGGGACGAGGCAAAGGGATGAAAGGCAGATGTTCGGCAAAGGAGGCTGTAACGTCATTCATAGATTTCAAGCCTGTAAGTTTTGTATTTGTGTGTTTTGAATCTTTGGCAAGTTGCCTACAAGCATACTATAACTGGTAAGGCATTATGAACAGGGGGAGTGGAGACAAATAGCTCTCTGGAATATAATTTGATAACATGCGCTACACTATCACAGCTATGCACCACCAATGGCACATACACATAAAATCAAAACAAATCATTTCTGTCCTTCATCCATCTACTTATGTTAAGAAAACAAGAAAGAGAGTAGTAAAAACTGTTAATTTCAATTCCACTGTGACATTTTAACCCCAGGTTTTCTGGTGGCAAATTCGCCACCCATGCTCGATCATGCCTCGTAGTATGCATACTGATCGTAAGTATACTGGTCCCAAGTGCTGCCTACACATTCCACTCTCCTCTCATCCCACCGACAATTATACTCCTCCCAACATTTTTCATGGTATCTCGGGAGCTCCTCTGCAGTGAGTGTAAAGTGTGTTTCTCTTGACCTAAATAACCTGTCTAGGTCACCACTATATCATGACTTCCTTCCCTCCTTCCTGACGACTCCTCCCCACACTTTGGCAACCTCGAGAGGTTCGACGGATTCTGTGGATGAAGCGAAATTGACTTGCAAGGATCAACAACTATATTCCGCTTATCATCATTTCGCTTCTTAGGCTGGCGCTTTCTCTTGCCTTGAGCCTTCTTTCCTTTCCTAAACTCATCATCAGTCTCCCCTTCCTCTGCTAGAGATGCCCCGTGTTTCACATCCGATTCTGAAACCCCGGTGGAAGTCTTACGGGTCTCGCTTGGTTCTGACCTCTTCTCTTTCGTAGAATCTTAAGATTTAAGTTTGGCTTCAATAATATGTCTATCAATAGTCTCTAGGATCAATTGAAATTTTTTCACACTCCAGTTCACCAATAACTGGTTTGAGCTTTATCTTATCACCACCCTGGTCCTCTGGAGCATTTTCATTATTTTCATCTTGAGGATCTGGTCATCATCTACTCCTCACCCTCTTCTGCTTCAACATCTTCCTCATTGCAAAGTGTGATTCTTTGCGTATTTGTGTACAATCTTGCGCAAATCACAAATGTGCAATTTTTTTCTACACACCTTTGTCATAAGATGCATGATTGCACACTTACTATGCAATCTATTTGCAGACAATTACCACTCATTTTATGCTTAAGAAAATTTTCTATCAGTTACTGTTTGAATGATTAAAATCGGTGAAATACTTTTCGAGATACTATCAAAAAATGTTTGGAGGGTAGGGGTAGGGTATATATTACCTATATTATTGAAACTTTGCAGGCTAATAGCATGCCAACACAGTTGCAATATGATACCAAACATGTCATGGTAGTTTCAATGGTTCTGATAAAAAGGAAGAAATAGTTAACTTCAAAAGCACAAAATGTAACCAAACCACCTTTTAGGGGTGCGAACTAATATGACACATGTTCCTTTCTGTGTTTGTAAAATGTGAGTTTATTCTCACTGACATATTTGCAAGGATCATGTATTGAGAAATTGAACATATTCTTATTGTATAAAAACAAAAGCATTTTAATCAAGACATTAGAATATAATTGTGTGCACCAGCTTAGTCAAGTTCCCCTTGAATCTCATCTCTTCAATACAGGAAGGAACATCCATAGATTATTATCTCGCAAATTTGGATGGAAAAGAAAGACCGCAGCCTTTCCTCTTAATCCTTGGAGGCTCAAGGTGGAAGCCAAACCAGGTCTTTGTGATAATTGAGCGAAGCACCATCCAGTGTTCCTCAATAATACAGGGTGTCGACGTCTGCTTCAAGTTGACCTATGTGCTGGACGTGGATTACCAAGCCCAATGTTCTCCAGCGTGGCAGATGCTCCAGCACTTGATCTATGAATTGCCTCCAGGTGCTCTGAGTGGAGTGGCTCTGCTCAGTTTTCGAACATGGCTGAGCAACATCCAGAAGGAAGATTAGCCTGGGCATGGCAGCATTCAGTACTGCCGTAATTTGATAAAAAGGAAGCAAGTGACAATAGAGAGTTTTGTAGTAAATAGGCAATTTTTCTCGGCTCTCCTTGTTAAAGATTAATTGTCTCTGGATATAAAATTGTTCAAGAACTACTTTTGGATAACTTTTTTTGACAAATAGTTATGTTCATATGATTTAATATTTATGTAAGAAATGTGTCACTTGCTTCCTTTTGTCAAAGTATTATAACCACTCCGCCGCTCACAATACTGTGACAAAAGGAAGTAACTTCATCAGCATTTTAAAGCAGACCGGCGTAAAAAAGAGTGATTGATGGTTAAACATATAAAAAAAAATTTGATTTCCTTTTTAATGTTACTATTTTGAGCACAAGAGATGGGTTATGGCAGAATAATCAGTTTTAAGAAGGGACACTGTCATACAACTTGTGTCTGTCCTGATTTCTTAGCTTCGTTATTTCTGCTTTCTCTAACTCTCTCCACATTCTTTGTTTTTCTCTTTCGGCCATTTTTTTAAGCATTACAATGACCTTATATCATTAGAATTGTGATAGATTTTGAATAGGTGGCTCAAAATTGAAAGATTTCAGTCCATTTCATTCCCTTTTTCTACCATACTGAGAGATCTATGTTAGTTTGGGGAAAATAACCCATTGCCATGTTAACAGTCAAAGGTGGCTTTTTATAAATTTGGCAACAAGTAGATTCATGTTCAGCACCCCAAAATAGGGAAAATAGTGGAAAAAATCCACAGAAAATTTTAATTATTCCTGCAAACTGCCGCATAATATCTTGTCACTTGCTTCCTTTTGTCAAAATATGATAATATGTGTGGTCTTCCTTCCCTTATTAAACAATATTTTATAATTCAAAATCCTAGTGTCATTCCTTTTTTTTTTTTTTTTTTTGCTTCACAAAGATAAGCAACAAGCAGATTCGTGTTTGGCATACCCAAATTAGGGGAAATTGTGGAGAAAAAAATCAGATTCTGCAGAAATTTTCAATTATCCTTGCAACTGTCCCCATACTTTTTTGTCACTTGCTTCCTTTTGACCAAACAGTATTTCATAATTCAAAAGTCAAGAAACATTACTTTTGTTGCTAACATGTTAAGCACGTCTTAAACACCTCACCTCACCTTACCTTTTTTCAAAGTAGGACAGAATATTTGAGACTGGTAAATTAAATCAAATCAATGTGAAAATGACGAGAACTCATCTGGATATCTGGACTAAATTGCCAAATATGTGTTGACACACATACAAACAACCTGCTAAATTGTTTATTTCTATTTTTGCAACAGTTTGCATTGTTTATGGATGGAAGTTAAATACAATGTGAGAGGACCAATGTTATAATTAGTGTTATATGTTACATAACATCTGGATCATTAACTTTCGACTTTTGTGAGATACTTGCATGTACATATAGAAGTTTTTTTTTGTTGAAAATGAAAGTATTTTGCAACTAGGAGATGAGTCTGCCTTTTTACACTCCAACTCTGTTATATTTTTGGCTTATAGGAATTTTCTCATGCAAATTGCCCATGAATCCTCAAATCGTAACAGTCATGAAGTTTTAATGAAAAAAAAAATGACAGTAAAGTTTAAGGGTTAGACATATCATTAGATGAAAAAGGGGAAAAAATCATTGGGGCCTTCATAATTGATAGGTTAAACATGAATGTATGAATGCATTTAACATGGTTGAGATCAATCGAAACTGGTTTACATTACTGCAGATGTTTCACTCAAATATTGCTGACAGGTTGCTGTCTATGTTGTCAATGATCTATTGGACATTCAACAATGCAGAGAAGTTAAACATTGTGTTGATGTTACTATAAAACAGATTAAGACAATGTAGCTGAAAATTGTTTTACTAATACATATTATGTGCATGTAATTTCAAGTGTTATCAAAATGTATCATTGATATGTTTGAACAGGTCTATAAAATATGTAAACCCCTCTCATAGTCCATCACTAATAACCCTAGCTACTTTGCTGAGAGCAGCAAGTCCTTCCCAAATATTTGAGTGATGAATATTTTCCATCTAAGGCTTAGATTGGCTATAAAATTCTTCATCTCATATTTTTGTTCCATGGCAAGATCTTGATCATGCCCTTTTTGGGCAAAAAAAAATCTGTGGTTAAAAGTTGATATTAACATGTATTTTTTGTAAGTTTTTTTAAGGATTGTTCCGAATTATGTGGCATAGAAGCGTTCAACCATACAATTCTGTTGTGGTCATTATCTACATGTACATGTATGTTAATGCTAATTCTTTGAAGTACCATGTCTTTTGATAAAAGTGATAAAATGACATTTTTTAAATGCAGGGCTGAAAAGAGCGAAACATGCATTTTAAAAAATATTTCACTTTGCTATAATGCTACTCTTGGTGATCAGGAACATGTTTCTGTCTTTAAACTTGGTAGTTTTGGTCAAATGAGATGTCTCTCTTTTTTCCCCTTTCACCATAAGATGAGGGAAATTATGATAAAAACAGAACAGTGATCTGAGCCCTCTTTCATGAAAAGTTCAAACTGATGTTAAATTTCTTCGCCATATGGATTGCCTTAGACTTACAATCAAAATTGATCGTTCAGCCATTGTAACAATTTATAAAATAGGGCCCTGTTTAGTCTAGAAGCAAAATTTAGAAATCTTAAAGCACTCTGTCAATTTTGTTTAAGAACTTGGACAAATTAACCAGATTTCTAGCCCACAATCTGCCCGAATCTGGCAGAAACTTACCCAAATTTTGTACTTGCCCCAATTTTATTGATGGGACTGTGTCCCACACACAACTCTGCCTAAGATATACATTGTGAATATTTTTCATGTTGCATACCATACAGGTGAAAATGATTGTATGAATGTGTTTTTATTATATAATTAACACACATTACCAAGGGTGTTAGTAAAATCATCCACCCGATAGTAACTTTGGAATCAGTCCAATCATACGAGGCGCAGCCGAGTATGTTTTGAACTGTTCCAAAGTTACAGAGAGTGGATGATTTTACTAACGCCTGAGAAAGTAATGTGTGTTGATTATTTTATAAAATAGTCACATTTTATAATGTAACTAAATTAGACAATGTGTGCGCCGAGTGCCGTTACTTTTGTTAGCATTAACATATTTAGCCTAGAGGTCAATTAAACAACATTTAATGTGAGAAATTAAGTAATTTGATTGAATTTAGTCCTGTACTCACCTTCTTTGGAAATGGAAGATCCAATTCAAATTTAGCGGGCATTAGTACAAGGCATTAGTAAAAACTTATGCCAGCTGAAAGTGGCTTCTGCCCTTGTGATAAGATAAATGACTGGTCACATGAGAGCTCTCGGTCAATCTTTTGACTAGGATCCATATCACCATTTTATAATACACAGTGAAGTTCACTTCAAGCAATTGTGCTGGAAATTATTTATTATACATGTACAAGTATGTTTATTATAGAAAAATTGACCAGTGGCAAAGGATGACTGGATCAGTTGAATTGAAAGGAAATATAATAATTTATATGCAAATACTTATAGGAAACATGATCACAAAGGGTCAAGTGAGTGCCCATTCTATGTGAAGGAAAAATCCATGTCAGTTTAAGTTGATTTGCAAGAGTAGATAATTGCAAATGTTTGTCATTTTAATTACATAAGTAAAATAGTGAGACTATGACATCAATCCACTCATTTCAAGAACTGTTGTAAAAATCAGTAAAGAAAAGAAATATTTCAAAGTTCTTAATTATTTTTGTTGATTATTTTATTTAAAAAAATGAATGTTGCACTCATAGATACTTATTCATTTTACTTAAATGTAAATTCAATGTAAAATTGCTCAGAATTCCTCCTAATATTGTGAATGTACATGCATGTTTGTATATCTTTAAACCATGAGATTGGTTGCAATTAATTTTGTTAGTGGTTGGATGTTTTTATCGCGTATTACATGAAAATGTATTGTTGACGCATTTGGAAGATTGTATGAATCCATTTATGAATGGAAATAAATACATCATAATACACACAATTCTTTATATGTATGTGTATGTGTCAAAGAGTGGTGTCCTATCTAACACAATTGGTTGCGTAAAATGAAAATTCAACAGTTAATGTTTAAGTATTAAACACCTATTGTGAAAAATGCCTACACAACCTGGCTGTGTAAGTTTATGGTTACACAATTCCTGTGTAGAAAATGTACACAACCGCTACTTAGAAAGTTACACAACCCGGGTTGTGTAGGTTTTTACACATTTGTTGCTGGGTTCATATATGATGCAGCGGCTGTGTAAGAATTTACACAAGTTGTGTAAGATTTTACGCAGCCAAATTAACAGTGTACAAACTTAAACATTTCCGTAACAGACTAACAGCAAAAGTGGTTGTTCAGGCGAGACAAAAATGATAATTCAACTCTAATTCAAATAATCGACCCATTTCTATAGTACTCTCCATCTCAAAACATTCAGAAAAGATCGTATATATAAGATTTATCTTCTTTTTAACAGTCAATAACATCCTTAACCGACCACAATATGGCTTCAGAAAAAAATGTTCAACTGATTTTCTTATTTACACTTTGATAAATACTGATTACACTTTGATAAGTACTGATTAGTTCTCACAAAAAATACATTATATTGCTATAATGACCTGGGTAAGGCTTTTGATACTACGGTATATGAATCTTCTTTCCAAATTAGATCATTACGGTATTTCAAGGAAAATCCTATTCTTGGATTAAAAGTTATGTATCCAAAAAGAAAAACAAACATTTTCATGTAACTTAGGGTATGCAATGTGGAGTCGCTAAAAGGTCCTTACCTGTTTGTTTATTGTTTCTTTGTGTGGCGTTTTTTTTTAGATACTACATACCTCAATGATTACTAACTCAGTTGTTGATACTCAAATTCATTATTGTTTTAGCTTCCAATAAGATAGTGTACAACCTTATATAGACATTGTATATTTTCATAATGAATAAAATATATATCAACCTAGTTTTAATACAAGCTATCTTTGAATATGTGTAAAAGACCAAGTTTATGCATTACAAATAAGACATTCAGATGGAGATGTAGGAATCGATTACGATTATTCAGATTGATGGTGTAACACTATATAAAAAAGACTATACGTTTATTGATAAACAATTAACACATTTTTGATTTGATTTGATTTATTGTTTCACATTCCACAAAAACATACATCTTGAACATAATTATGAGAAGATGACAAAAAATACATAGTTGTAGTGTTTTACAAAGAAATACAATATCGTGAAATATGAGGAACCTATTAAAAAGCAAAGCTTGTAGACATATAGGTTCCCAGAAGAAAATAATCAATGATTAACAACTCCTAACGCAATGAAGCGAGATAAATCAAATGTAGAAAAATAAGACATTATAAAGAGTTCAACATGATAGTCACTCGAGCAAGGCGCTTACCCACTAGCGTACGATTGTAAAAGAAATATTTTCAGCCTACATTTAAAAGAATATAAAGAGGGCGCCTCAATTATATGGGTGTCTAAATTATTCCAAAAGGAAGGCCCTGTAAAAGTAAATGATTTAAGGGCAAGAACAGTGCGCACTGGGGAAATGTAGAAATTGTGTACTTGTCGAGTTGGGTAGGAATGGATTTCTTGATTTTGAACAAGCAAATCAGAGAATACACTCGGTAATTCCCGTCTATTTAGTTGATACATAAATATACCAACAAAATAATAATATAAATCGGTTACTTTCAATAACTTGTTTGAATAAAATAGCGGATCAGTATGAGCCAGAAAGTCAGAAGAAGAAATTATCCTCACGGCTCTTTTTTGAATTTTAAGTATGGATTCAAGTTTTGTCTTAGAGGCATTTCCCCAGGCTAAAATTCCATTATTCAGATATGGTAACAATAGAGTAGAATACAATAATTTCAAAATGTGATGAGGAAAATGAGGCTTAAGTTTATTAATTACTCCAAGATTTCTTGAGAGCAATTTACAAAGGTGATCAATATGAACTTTCCATGATAATTTACAATCAATAAAGATACCAAGAAATTTTGTTGATTCAATTTGTTCTAAAACATTACCATTCATATAAACAAGACCTGGCAATGTGTGTAATGAGTTGCTAAAAACCATATAATGTGTCTTTTTAAAATTTAGGGATAATTTATTAGCTTGTATCCAATCACACACAGAGCATAATTCAACATTTAGTCTTTCTAGAAGGATTTGAGGATTGCTGTGTGTAAAAAATAAGCTCGTGTCATCTGCGAAAAGAAGAAATGATAATAAAGAGGATGAGTTTTGGAAATCATTGATGTATAAAATAAATAGCAATGGACCCAAAAGGGAACCCTGAGGCACGCCACATGCAATGTGCTGTATTTCAGAATTGGAGTTATTAATGACTACAAATTGACTTCTGTTTATAAGGTAACTTCTGAACCACTCCAAGGCCTTTCCACGAATTCCATAATGAGAAAGTTTGTATAAAAGTATTTCATGGTTGATCGTGTCAAAGGCCTTGGAGAAGTCCAGAAAAATACCAGCAACATGAGATTTTTTATCAATTGCCTTGGTAACTTTATCGATTAATAACATTATTGCATGAACGGTTGAATGCTTTTTACGAAAGCCAAATTGTGAGTTAATAAAAACATTACAATTCGTAAGAAATTTTATTGTACGAGAATATACTGTTTTTTCTAAAATTTTGGAGAAAGTAGTCAGCAGGGAAATAGGGCGATAGTTACCCAATTCATCCTCTGAACCTTTTTTATGGATAGGTATAACTTTAACAACCTTCATTTTATTAGGGACAATACCACACTGAAGAGAAAGATTGTATATGTGCGTCAAGGGCATCACGATTTCACGAATTATTTTAATGAGAAAATCATAAGAAATACCATCAAAACCAGAACTTTTTTTCGCCGGTAGATTTTTAACTATTTCTATAATTTCGTGTTCAGAAACAGGTGAAAAGAATATGGTTCGAGGATTTCGGTTTGGCAAAAAAGAATAAAAGGGTTTGCTACTATTAGGTATAGTATTAGCCAAATTTGGGCCGATGTTTACAAAGAAAGAATTGAATGCTTCGGCAATATCTGTATCATCTGTAATTTCCTTATTTTGTTGGACGATCCTATTAATATTCTTTTTCGATCCTTCCTTCTTAAAAACTTGATTTATCACTTTCCAGGTTGACCTTGTATCTTTTTTATGAGTTTCAAACAAAGAGAAAAAATAATTTCTTTTAGCTTGTCTCAGCACAGATGTTAGGGTATTTCTATAAATTGAATATCTAGATTTAGCGTCATCTGTGCCTGTAGATTTATATTTATAGTATATTTTATTTTTCTTGTTTATTGATTTAAGTAGAGACCGTGTGATCCAGGGAGAGCGTGGTACTTTTTTATAATTTGATTTGGATAATGTTCTTACTGGAAAATAATGGTCAAATAAAGGTAGAATAATATTTAGAAATTCATCATAAGCTTGGTTTGCATCAGTTGTATTCAGTACCGTGGACCAGTCAACTTGAGACAAGCATTCTTTGAAACGAACAGTATTTTGTTCTGACATTCTTCTTGAACCTCGAAATTTTGAATAGTTTTGGTTAGTATTAAATATGTGGGGAGAAGAAACAAATACAGGGAAGTGGTCTGTTAAATCAGATACTATTATACCCGTGTCTAAATAACCGTGGATGTTTGTGAAAACATTATCAATAAGCGTCGTAGTAACACCAAAAATGCGAGTTGGCTTAGTGATGCAAGGAGTAAAAGAATTTGAGATCATAGTATCTAAAAAATCCTGGCAAGCTGGCTTTTCGTGGTAGTGAAGCAGATCGATATTAAAATCACCCATTATAAAGCAATGTTTGTTCTGAAAATAGGGTGAATCAGAAAAAGAATACAATATGTCTGTAAAATCAGTTATGTTACCGTTAGGCGGTCTATAAATTTCACCAACAAGTACATTTTTTCCTGATGCAATTTCAATTTCAATGAAAATGCTTTCAATTGTTTCTGTCATGCATGTCAAATCATTTATTACTTTAAATTGGAGATTATTTCTAACATATAAAGCTACGCCGCCACCGTGTTTATTTACTCTATTATTAACAACTATTGCATAATCATCCAGGTAAACAAGAGAAGTAAGTGGATCGGATAACCAGGTTTCGCATAAACCTAAGACTGATATTTCTTCATTTAGTGAATTGAGAAACAATTGAAAAGGGTCAAAATTTTTACACAAGCTTCTTATATTATAATGTAGAGCTGAAAAATTTGAAGATTCTACTTTTTTACATTTTAAATCCTGAGGCAATATATAATAAGAAGACATGTTTTTTATTGATAAGTCATTTGTATCATAAGTAAGATTTAGATCAGGCATCCTTTCATTATAAATATCCGTAACAGTTGCATTTGTACTTTGTATGTGTTCAGGACTTACATGACGATGGGGAAGAACATTATGCACGTCATGGTTACTACTCATTAAAGAGAGCAGATGTCACAGAAAGAGAAAAATCGCCTATGAAAGGCAAACAGTAATTGACATCTCTGGGTGATAGTAGAAAATTCAAATCGAATTTAAATATCAAATAGAACAACAGCAGTTGAAAACGCATTACCCGAGTGACCATTATGAACAGCATGTCGATAGAATCAGACCAAACAACCGATGTGATAATGGCAACAGGAGTTACGTAACTTGTAAAACAGTTTGTCTGCGTAACAAATGAAAAGCATATTCTTTTTTCTGTAAATGTCATAACTTTTGTGTAGAACGTAACAGGTTGGAATGTATGTATGTGGATCATTAAAAATGTGAAAACAAATAGCAAGATACGTGCCACTGATTTGGCCATAACCACTTTACAAAAAGAGACAGAATATCATCCGGTAGCATACTTGCACCGCAGGATAAATACTATAATTTACATAAAGCTTCCACAAAGAACAGCCTATAGTAACTTGCTTAATTCGTCTTAATGACATGCAATGGACAGTGGTAAAGAAGATTGAGAATACAATGTATAGCTTTACCAGCCAAGTGTTTGGATAAACTATCGATTCATTCACAAAAAGACATGTACATTGTATCTAAGAAGAAATGACAATGTTTATTTTAAGATATCACAATGTTCTTGCTCAATCTAGAAATATTACAATGATTAATAAGCATGCAAAAAAGAGAAAAAAATCAAACTTCAGAAGCTAGGCTATAACTGTGTATACAAATTATATGTTGCTGAGGTTTTTTTTCCCCCGCAATGGTTGGATAATTTGCTAGTCGCTAATTGCAATAAAGATAAAACAAGTGAATCCTTTTTGTTCTTGGTTAAAGTTTCGCATGAACTGTCATGGCTTCTAATATACAATTTACAAGTTGACTCTGTCAATCAGTTCATATTTACTACAAAGTGACTAGCCGTGACAATATAATTTTGTAGTTTGTCTGCTAAGAATATTAATACAAGCAAATATTCTTATTAAAAACAAACGTGGTTTGCACTACTTGATTATATTTGCCCTTATTTCAATAGAAATATGCTGTAAATATACTTGAGAAAAATTCAATGAAGAAAAACTGAAGTACTCAGTGAGATGTAAAGAAAAAAGTTCTGTTTCTGTGTCAGTATCATTGACCACACATGATAATACTTTCGTTCTCAATTTCATACGTTTCAATTCAACTAGCTTTTCTGGGCAAGGAAAAAATGAATGTCCCTATGAATTGAATTTAAAAATATGATTTTAGAAATCATAAATGATTTAGGCTTATTGTCAAAATCCTGAACTGTCAAAACCCTGAACAGAAAATGTAATTTTGGCTTCCAATATATAATTTTCATGTTGACTCTGTCAATTAATTTATTTTTATTTACTACAAAATGACTAGCAGTGGCAAAAGAATTCTGTTCTCTGTCTGCTATAAGAACATTAATACAAGTAAACATAAACACACATGATTTGTTGCACTACTTGATTATATTTTTGCCCTTATTCAATAAAAAAATATGTTGTAAATATACTTGAGAAAAATTCAATGAAGAAAAACTGAGGTACTCAGTGAGACATAAAGAATAACAAAATCTGTTTTTGTGTCAGTATCATTGACCACACATGATAATACTTTGGTTCTCAATTTGAAATGTTTCAATTTAACTAGCTTTTCTGGGCAAGCAAAACTGAAATTCCATATGAATTGAATTTAAAAACATGATTTCAGAAAAATTAAAATAATTTTGGCTTATTTTCAAAATCCTGAACTGTCAAAACCCTGAACAGAAAATGTAATTTGGCTTCCAATATACAATTTTCATGATGACTCTGTCAATTAATCTATTCTTATTTACTACAAAGTGACTAGCCATGACAAAAACAATTCTGTAATCTGTCTGCTATTAGTACAAACAAATATTCTTAATAAAAACACACATGATTTGTTGCACTACTTGTTTATGTTTTTGCCCTTATTCAATATAAGAATGTGCTGTATATATACTTGAGAAAAATTATATGAAGAAAAACTGAGGTACTCAGTGAAATGTAAAGAATAATTCTGTTTCTGTGTCAGTACATATATAATCATTAACCACACATTATATACTTATGTTCTTAAATCCATGTTATATTTAAATTCAACTAGCTTTTCTGAGAAAGCTAAAATGAATTTTCATGTGTAAAGAAAAAATATGTTTGTATTGTTGATTAAAGGTAAAATACAGGAGAGATTCCTGCTGGGTAATATAATCTGATAGAACAGCGTTGACAATGATAAGAGCTGCCTTGGACAAACAATAGTACATTGCTCCTAGTTGGCTAATATTTAGTAGTCTAAAAACTGTTTATGCGAAAATCATCAGGTATTCAATAAGTTAGAAAATCTGTCAGGTATAACGGACAGCACCATCAGTTGGTTGCAGTTGCATTTCATATTTCAAGTCATCAAAGATTTTTTCCTAAGTAAAATACATTGAATTTTCATAGAATATCATAAAATAAAATAATTTGCAGATGATAAACATGACGGATGTAACAAAATTCAAGAGAATAAGGAATCATCGAAGTCATCGACTGAGGGTTGTCATTCTCCTACTCAGTATATTCATTCCATTTAGTAGAGCCCTTTTGCTTCCACTTCAGGCAAACAGTGGTATTCTGAAGTATAATCTTGGTAGAAACTCCATCTTTCTTTCTCGTCTTATAGGCGATATTGGCTAGATGGCCCCTCTTGGCCTTCAATTCCGGGGGAAGGTCCGTGCGAACAGAGACCCGCTGTCGGGTGGTTCCCGGAGTATCAGAAGCATCACGATCTCGTGGTCGACGATCACCATTTTCGTAGGCCGCTAAGACTTTGTTCCTGTCAGCCATGTAAACAAACTTCACTATTATCGCATTAGGTGCTTGTGGTTGATTGGTGTCGCTTACCCGTGTACGCCGTGGAAGACGGTGGACGTTCACAAACGCCATATTATTGGCCTCATCTACGTCGACTCCGAGGTTGACGATGGTACTGCGGACGACTTTACTCACATCTTCGTTGTTGATCTCTTGAATTCCGTAGAAGAGGAGGTTTGCTCTACGATTGTAGATCTCCATTCCCGTAATTTTAGACTGTAAATCTGTTATTTTTGTTTCAAGGTCATCCTTCACTTTAGGAATTATCTCCTTTTCTATTTCCTTTACTTTTTCTGAGTTGAAGGCGACCGCCCCTTCAATTTCATTAACTTTTATTCTGATGGCTGTGGTCTCTGAAAAGAGGTGATCCAACTTGTCGAATACTTTGGAAAACGAAGCCTGTATGTTCCTGTCCAGCGATCCAAGGGCATCGGGATTCAATGCTCCGGTACCAGTCGCAGCGCTGCTTTCAGACATGGTCGCTTTTGTGCTTGATTGAGAACGCAGTTCGTAGTGGGTCATTTTACCATGTGCAATGCTTTAAAAGGTTGTTGGATTCCGGGGAAATATATGAGTTAATCCAATATAACTAATACCAAAGTGGAGTACAGTATTTCAAGATGACGTTAATTGACAGTTATATGCTACAAAATCATGATGTGAGGTATATTCGGAAGGAAAGTAAAAAATAAGGCAGTGCAATATTACCGGATATTGAATTACACGTCCGTCTCCATTGCGTTCGTGGCGTAAAAAAAAAAAAAAAAAGCCATAGCCATAATAACTTCACTAAATAGCAAAATAAATAGGGAAATTCCCTCCTCACGTAGGATAATTCTTTACTATTGCCCTAAAGATATTTTTCATTGCAATTTTTGTGTGGGGAAATTATCGTAAAATTAATCAAAAGCATTATCCTTTAGAAGAGGAACAGCTTATCCGTGACACTTTCACGGGGACAAAGCGTTGAGAGTGTTTTCGGGTTGCCTGAAGGATACTAAACAAATTGGGCTTGGGAAACCCTGTTCAAAATGTCAGCCTTTTTGGGAGGGGGCAAAATGGGTTCTATGGGGCAAAAATTGCAAACTACCAAAATATTATCAAAAAGCACACCAAACTCTTCTTCATAGTCATATAGATTCCAAAGACGTACCGTTTAGCCACGATGACCAGAAACAGGGACATGTCGTCCCCCTTTTGGTGAAATATCTCAGGTTAAGACTGTCCGATTTGAACAAATTAGTGTCTAATCCTATGTTTACTGACATGACAAATTCAACTGAGCTACTTGGAAATCATAGAACTGTGTGCAAACCCTTCAAATTTAGGTTTCTATTTTATTTACATTGTCTATGGGAATGTAAAACTCACGTATACACGTAAATGAATAGGGATGCCATAATAAAATAAAAAGCGAAATTACAAGGATTTGCAGTAAATTCTCTTCATTCTAAGTTGCTCAGTTGACTTTGTCATATCAGAAAACATATAATTAGACACCAATGGGCAGGCTTGACCTTTCGCATTTTACCAAAAGTGCGTTGATATTTATCTGTTTCAGGTCATAGTGGCTAAACAGTATGTCAGAGATAGGTCAAAGTATACCTTTGATGGAATCTGTATGACCAGAAGAAGAGTTTGGTGTGCTTTTTAAAATAAGATTTAGGTATAGTTAGGAATTTTGACCCACATAGAACACATTTTGCCACCTCCCCAAAATGGCTGACATTTAGAACAGGGTTTCCCAAGCCCAATTTGCTTAGTATCCTTCAGGCAACCCGGAAACACTCTCAACCCTTTGTCCCCGTGAAAGTGTAAAGGATACTACAGCTTGTTCTTCTACTAGCTAGGTGATCATAAAAGTAAGAAATTCGGGGAAACGTTATTACACTTCTAATAATTGTATACGGTAATAGATTCCAAGTGCCATTTATTAACATGTACCTTGTATAATGTAACAGTTATTACTTAAATATTATTGAATGGATGCATGAAAGAGTGCTCCTTTGTGGGGTCATTGTCACTAGGCATGAACACAATGTTTTTCATTACCACGTAAACTCAGAGAAACAAATTTACAAGGTGTTCATACAAATCAAGTGCGTCTTCAACAGAATCTGGAAGCTCGAAATTGTCCAAATTACCAACATGAGCATTGACTGCGTCAACAAATTCCTGACTACATCCATAAACGGGATAGTCAAGTGAAACAGCACGTGATGTGTCCTCCAACTCCTGCGCCGAATACATCAGAGGCATTTTTTGATCTTCGGTACCAAACATCTCAGGAACATGATACATCAAATCTGGGACTCCGTATGGCAATTCCTCATTGTTTTGACTTCTTATACAGTGCTGATTCCATTCCTGAACAGTCCTATCAAAATCCCGCTGAATAAGTCTTTGAAAGCAAAGTCGTATGGCTTCAATATGAACTGGGTTACTGTTGTCAAATTCACCCACATCTCGTAAATGTTTGAAGAGTTCGATCCAATATCTTGAGGATAGCCTCCCCAGATGTCCCCACCATGATTCGATTCGTTGGTTACTTGTTGAACGTCCATACCTAAAACTTCTGTGTCGATCAAAACAATCATTATGATCCCATCGAAGGGCAATCTGTATATCTCGAATTAGGCAATTTTCGGTTCCCCTGTCACATCGTACGATTCGGGGTACTCCGTTAATGTTACGAACAAAGTTTAAATAAAACCGCGCAACAAAACGAGGATCATTATTTGAATATCCAACTCGAAGCCACAACACTTTTCGCGAAAATCCGTCAATGGCACCATGCACCGCAAAACCATAAGGTTTGAGTTTGTCGTACCCGTCCACATGTATCACTTGGTTTGGTCCCACACTAACGTATTGTCGGCGACGTAGACGCCGCATTGATCTTCTCTGCACCCCTTCGACATCCAAAAGTGTGAGAAGCTCTCTGACATCATCTTGGGTTGCGTATATGTTATGTCTGGTTCTCAGTCTTCTCCACATCGATCTATAGCCAAGGTTTTGTCCTGATCCTCGTAGCTCCACTCGTATGGCATTTACGACATCAGCGGCAGCGGACCTTACATCTCTCCTACGAATATGACGGCGTTGGATGATTCGTCGCACTTGCCTGAGGCTTCTGATGATACCATGACGCGCAATGAGAAACGCTATCACTTCCAGCGCAGTATAACCATTGGTGTAATAGTGTTCGATGAGATCATCTGCAACATCTTCCCCGAGGTCTTCAATGTCTGCTGCGGTATACGGGGGTTGTGGTTGAGCTAAGGCCCCAAGAAGGCTGAGAAGGATTATCTGTCGTTGGAGGATGAACAAAGATGTAAAACGAATATTAGCCGGGATATAATTAGCACTTGAAGAAAGGCATAGGTCTACTTGTAGATTTTCAGCACAGTCTCAGATTGGTATTCATTAAAACTTTCCTTCTGTTCTTATCATGTGGAAGGACATTTGCCTTTTGGGCATGTTGGG
>NW_026974472.1:0-17425 GCF_037042905.1 Lytechinus pictus | reverse complement strand
TGGGGTAAATTCTTATTTTACTCAATTTTGGCCAATTCGGCCAGGTCGTGAAAAGCCTAATATCCGCTCGGGGAGGATCTGTTTTATTTCCCGTATATTGACCCATTTGGATGCTAGAACACCACTCGGATTGAAGAGGGCTGGTTTGGGGGGTTTTTGGGCCCAATTTGGTAAATTCCTTTTTTGCTCAATTTTGTCCAATTCGGACAGGTCGCTAAGAGCCTAATATCCGCTCGGGGAAGATCTTCATTATTTCCTGCGTATTGACCCATTTCCATGCCAGAACACCCCTTGGAACGAAGAGGGCTGGTTTGGGGGGTTTTCGGGCCCAATTTCGTAAATTCCTTTTTTGCTCGGCCATGTCGCGAAAGAGCCTAATATCCGGTCGGGGTGGGTTAGGGGTAGGGTTAGGGTTAGGGGTCGGGTTAGGGGTGGGGTTGGGGTTAGGGTTAGGGTTAGGGTAAGGGTTAGGGTTAGGGTTAATATTCGCTCGGGGTGGATCTTCGTTATTTCCCGTATATCGACCCATTTGCAAGCTAGAACACCCCTGGGAGCGAAGAGGGTTCGTTTTGGGGGTTTTATGGCTCAATTTGGTAAATTCCTATTTTGCTAATTTTTGGCCAATTCGGACAGGTCGCTAAGAGCCTAATATCCGCTCGGGGAGGATCTTCATTATTATCCGTGTATTGACCCATTTGCATGCCAGAACAGCCCTCGGAACGAAGAGGGCTGGTTTGGGGGGTTTTCGGGCTCAATATGGTAAATTCTTATTTTGCTCAATTTTCGCCAATCCGGCCAGGTCGCGAAGAGCCTAATATCTGCTCGGAGAGGATCTTCTTTATTTCCCGTATATTGACCCATTTGGATGCTAAAACACAACTTGGAGCGAAGAGGGCTGGTTTGGGGGGTTTTCGGGCTCAATTTGGTAAATTCCTTTTTTGCTCAATTTTGTCCAATTCGGACAGGTCGCTAAGAGCCTAATATCCGCTAGGGGAAGATCTTCATTATTATCCGCGTATTGACCCATTTCCATGCCAGAACACCCCTTGGAACGAAGAGGGCTGGTTTGGGGGGTTTTCGGGCCCAATTTGGTAAATTCCTTTTTTGCTCGGCCATGTCGCGAAAGAGCCTAATATCCGGTCGGGGTGGGTTAGGGGTAGGGTTAGGGTTAGGGGTGGGGTTAGGGGTGGGGTTGGGGTTTGGGGTTGGGGTTTGGGGTTGGGGTTTGGGGTTGGGGTTGGGGGTTAGGGTTGGGGTTAGGGTAAGTGTTAGGGTTAGGGTTAATATCCGCTCGGGGTGGATCTTCGTTATTTCCCGTATATTGACCCATTTGCATGCTAGAACACCCCTGGGAGCGAAGAGGGTTCGTTTTGGGGGTTTTCGGGCTCAATATGGTAAATTCTTATTTTAATCATTTTTGGCCAATTCGGCCAGGTCGCGAAAAGCCTAATATCCGCTCCTGGAGGATCTTCTTTATTTCCCGTATATTGACCCATTTGGATGCAAGAACACCCTTCGGAGCGAAGAGGGCTGGTTTGGGGGGTTTTATGGCTCATTTTGGTTAATTCCTATTTTGCTCGGCCAGGTCGCGAAAGAGTCTAATATCCGGTCGGGGTGGGTTAGGGGTGAGGTTAGGGGTGTGGTTTGGGGTTGGGGTTGGGGTTTGGGGTTGGGGTTGGGGTTAGGGTTAGGGTTAGGGTTAGGGTTAGGGTTAGGGTTAGGGTTAGGGTTAGGGTTAATATCCGCTCGGGGTGGATCTTCGTTATTTCCCGTATATTGACCCATTTGGATGCTAGAACACCCTTCGGAGCGAAGAGGGCTGGTTTGGGGGGTTTTATGGCTCATTTTGGTAAATTCCTATTTTGCTAGGCCAGGTCGCGAAAGAGTCTAATATCCGGTCGGGGCGGGTTAGGGGTGGGGTTAGGGGTGGGGTTGGGGTTAGGGTTAGGGTTAGGGTAAGGGTTAGGGTTAGGGTTAGGGTTAATATCCGCTCGGGGAGGATCTTCTTTATTTCCCGTATATTGACCCACTTGCATGCTAGAACATCCCTCGGAACGAAGAGGCATGGTTTGAGGGGTTTTCGGGCTCAATTGATTAAATTCTTATTTTGCTCAATTTTGGCCAATTCGGCCAAAAGCCTAATATCCGCTCGGGGTGGATTTTCTTTATTTCCCGTATATTGACCCATTTGCATGCTAGAACACCACTCGGAGCCACGAGGGCTGGTTTGTGGGGTTTTATGGCTCATTTTGGTAAATTCCTATTTTGCTAAATTTTGGCCAATTCAGCCAGGTCGCTAAGACCCTAATATCCGATCGGGGAGGATCTTCATCATTTCCCGTGTATTGACCCATTTGTATGCCAGAACACCCCTTGGAATGAAGAGGGCTGGTTTGGGGGGTTTTCGGGCTCAATTTTGTAAATTCCATTTTTGCTCGGCCAGGTCGCGAAAGAGCCTAATATCCGGTCGGGGTGGGTTAGGGGTAGGGTAGGGTTAGGGCTGGGGTTGGGGTTTGGGGTTGGGGTCTGGGGTTGGGGTTAGGGTTAATATCCGCTCGGGGTGGATCTTCGTTATTTCCCGTATATTGACCCATTTGCATGCTAGAACACCCCTCGGAACGAAAAGGGATGGTTTGAGGGGTTTGAGGGCTCAATTTATTACATTCCTATTTTGCTCAATTTTGGCCAATCCGGCCAGGTCGCTAAGAGCCTAATATCCGCTCGCGGAGGATCTTCATTATTTCCCGTGTATTGACCCATTTGCATGCCAGAACACCCCTCGGAACGAAGAGGGCTGGTTTGGGGGGTTTACGGGCTCAATTTGGTAAATTCCTTTTTTTGCTCGGCCAGGTCGCGAAAGAGTCTAATATCCGGTTAGGGTGGGTTAGGGGTGGGGTTAGGGGTGGGGTTGGGGTTAGGGTTAGGGTTAATATCCGCTCGGGGTGAATCTTCGTTATTTCCCTTATATTGACCCATTTGCATGCTAGAACACTCCTGGGAGCGAAGAGGGTTCGTTTTGGGGGTTTTCGGGCTCAATATGGTAAATTCTTATTTTACTCAATTTTGGCCAATTCGGCCAAAAGCCTAATATCCGCTCGGGGTGGATCTTCTTTATTTCCCGTATATTGACCCATTTGGATGCTAGAACACCCTTCGGAGCGAAGAGGGCTGGTTTGGGGGGTTTTATGGCTAATTTTGGTAAATTCCTATTTTGCTCGGCCAGGTCGCGAAAGAGTCTAATATCCGGTCGGGGTGGGTTAGGGGTGAGGTTAGGGGTGTGGTTTGGGGTTGGGGTTGGGGTTTGGGGTTGGGTTTGGGGTTAGGGTTAGGGTTAGGGTAAGGGTTAGGGTAAGGGTTAATATCCGCTCGGGGTGGATCTTCGTTATTTCCCTTATATTGACCCATTTGCATGCTAGAACACCCCTGGGAGCGAAGAGGGTTCGTTTTGGGGGTTTTCGGGCTCAATATGGTAAATTCTTATTTTACTCAATTTTGGCCAATTCGGCCAAAAGCCTAATATCCGCTCGGGGTGGATCTTCTTTATTTCCCTCATATTCACCCATTTGGATGCTAGAACACCCCTCGGAAAGAAGAGGGCTGGTTTGGGGGGTTTTATGGCTCAATTTGGTAAATTCCTATTTTGCTAAATTTTAGCCAATTAGGCCAGGTCGCGAAGAGCCTAATAACCGCTCGGGGAGGATCTTCTTTATTTCCCGTATATTGACCCATTTGGATGCTAGAACACCCCTTGGAGCGAAGAGGGCTGGTTTTGGGGGTTTTTGGGCTCAATTTGGTAAATTCCTTTTTTGCTCAATTTCGCCCAATTCGGCCAGGTCGCTAAGAGCCTAATATCCGCTCGGGGAGGATCTTCATTATTTCCTGTGTATTGACCCATTTGCATGCCACAACACCCCTCGGAACGAAGAGGGATGGTTTGAGGGGTTTTCGGGCTCAATTTGGTAAATTCCTATTTTGCTCAATTTTGGCCAATCTGGCCAGGTCGCTAAGAGCCTAATATCCGCTCGGGGAGGATCTTCATTATTTCCCGTGTATTGACCCATTTGGATGCTAGAACACCCCTCGGAACGAAGAGGGATGGTTTGAGGGGTTTTATGGCTCAATTTGGTAAATTCCTATTTTGCTCAATTTTAGCCAATTAGGCCAGGTCGCGAAGAGCCTAATATCCGCTCGGGGAGGATCTTCTTTATTTCCCGTATATTGACCCATTTGGATGCTAGAACACCCCTCGGAACGAAGAGGGATGGTTTGAGGGGTTTTCGGGCTCAATTTGGTAAATTCCTTTTTTGCTCAATTTCGGCCAATTCGGCCAGGTCGCTAAGAGCCTAATATCCGCTCGGGGAGGATCTTCATTATTTCCTGTGTATTGACCCATTTGCATGCCACAACACCCCTCGGAACGAAGAGGGATGGTTTGAGGGGTTTTCGGGCTCAATTTGGTAAATTCCTAATTTGCTCAATTTTGGCCAATCTGGCCAGGTCGCTAAGAGCCTAATATCCGCTCGGGGAGGATCTTCATTATTTCCCGTGTATTGACCCATTTGCATGCCAAAACACCCCTCGGAACGAAGAGGGCTGGTTTTGGGGGGGTTTACGGGCTCAATTTGGTAAATTCCTTTTTTGCTCGGCCAGGTCGCGAAAGAGTCTAATATCCGGTCGGGGCGGGTTAGGGGTGGGGTTAGGGGTGGGGTTGGGGTTAGGGTTAGGGTTAAGGTTAGGGTTAGGGTTAATATCTGCTCGGGGAGGATCTTCTTTATTTCCCGTATATTGACCCACTTGAATGCTAGAACACCCCTTGGAACGAAGAGGGATGGTTTGAGGGGTTTTCGGGCTCAATTGATTAAATTCCTATTTTGCTCAATTTTGGCCAATTCGGCCAAAAGCCTAATATCCGCTCGGGGTGGATTTTCTTTATTTCCCGTATATTGACCCATTTGCATGCTAGAACACCACTCGGAGCAACGAGGGCTGGTTTGGGGGGTTTTTTGGCTCATTTTGGTAAATTCCTATTTTGCTCAATTTTGGCCAATCCGGCCAGGTCGCTAAGAGCCTAATATCCGCTCGGGGAAGATCTTCATTATTTCCTGCGTATTGACCCATTTCCATGCCAGAACACCCCTTGGAACGAAGAGGGCTGGTTTGGGGGGTTTTCGGGCCCAATTAGGTAAATTCCTTTTTTGCTCGGCCATGTCGCGAAAGAGTCTAATATCCGGTCGGGGTGGGTTAGGGGTAGGGTTAGGGTTAGGGGTCGGGTTAGGGGTGGGGTTGGGGTTAAGGTTAGGGTTAGGGTAAGGGTAAGGGTTAGGGTTAATATTCGCTCGGGGTGGATCTTCGTTATTTCCCGTATATTGACCCATTTGCAAGCTAGAACACCCCTGGGAGCGAAGAGGGTTCGTTTTTGGGGTTTTATGGCTCAATTTGGTAAATTCCTATTTTGCTAATTTTTGGCCAATTCGGACAGGTCGCTAAGAGCTTAATATCCGCTCGGGGAGGATCTTCATTATTATCCGTGTATTGACCCATTTGCATGCCAGAACAGCCCTCGGAACGAAGAGGGCTGGTTTGGGGGGTTTTCGGGCTCAATATGGTAAATTCTTATTTTGCTCAATTTTCGCCAATCCGGCCAGGTCGCGAAGAGCCTAATATCTGCTCGGGGAGGATCTTCTTTATTTCCCGTATATTGACCCATTTGCATGCTAGAACACCCCTGGGAGCGAAGAGGGTTCGTTTTGGGGGTTTTCGGGCTCAATATGGTAAATTCTTATTTTAATCATTTTTGGCCAATTCGGCCAGGTCGCGAAAAGCCTAATATCCGCTCGGGTAGGATCTTCTTTATTTCCCGTATATTGACCCATTTGGATGCTAGAACACCCTTCGGAGCGAAGAGGGCTAACCCTAACCCTAACCCTTACCCTAAGGTAAGGGTTAGGGTTAGGGTTAGGGTTAATATCCGCTCGGGGTGGATCTTCGTTATTTCCCGTATATTGACCCATTTGGATGCTAGAACACCCTTCGGAGCGAAGAGGGCTGGTTTGGGGGGTTTTATGGCTCATTTTGGTAAATTCCTATTTTGCTAGGCCAGGTCGCGAAAGAGTCTAATATCCGGTCGGGGCGGGTTAGGGGTGGGGTTAGGGGTGGGGTTGGGGTTAGGGTTAGGGTTAGGGTAAGGGTTAGGGTTAGGGTTAGGGTTAATATCCGCTCGGGGAGGATCTTCTTTATTTCCCGTATATTGACCCACTTGCATGCTAGAACATCCCTCGGAACGAAGAGGCATGGTTTGAGGGGTTTTCGGGCTCAATTGATTAAATTCTTATTTTGCTCAATTTTGGCCAATTCGGCCAAAAGCCTAATATCCGCTCGGGGTGGATTTTCTTTATTTCCCGTATATTGACCCATTTGCATGCTAGAACACCACTCGGAGCCACGAGGGCTGGTTTGTGGGGTTTTATGGCTCATTTTGGTAAATTCCTATTTTGCTAAATTTTGGCCAATTCAGCCAGGTCGCTAAGACCCTTATATCCGTTCGGGGAGGATCTTCATCATTTCCCGTGTATTGACCCATTTGTATGCCAGAACAGCCCTCGGAATGAAGAGGGCTGGTTTGGGGGGTTTTCGGGCTCAATTTTGTAAATTCCATTTTTGCTCGGCCAGGTCGCGAAAGAGCCTAATATCCGGTCGGGGTGGGTTAGGGGTAGGGTAGGGTTAGGGCTGGGGTTGGGGTTTGGGGTTGGGGTCTGGGGTTGGGGTTAGGGTTAATATCCGCTCGGGGTGGATCTTCGTTATTTCCCGTATATTGACCCATTTGCATGCTAGAACACCCCGCGGAACGAAGAGGGATGGTTTGAGGGGTTTGAGGGCTCAATTTATTAAATTCCTATTTTGCTCAATTTTGGCCAATCCGGCCAGGTCGCTAAGAGCCTAATATCCGCTTGGGGAGGATCTTCATTATTTCCCGTGTATTGACCCATTTGCATGCCAAAACACCCCTCGGAACGAAGAGGGCTGGTTTGAGGGGTTTTCGGGCTCAATTGATTAAATTCTTTTTTTGCTCAATTTTGACCAATTCGGCCAAAAACCTAATATCCGCTCGGGGTGGATTTTCTTTATTTCCCGTATATTGACCCATTTGCATGCTAGAACACCACTCGGAGCCACGAGGGCTGGTTTGTGGGGTTTTATGGCTCATTTTGGTAAATTCCTATTTTGCTAAATTTTGGCCAATTCAGCCAGGTCGCTAAGACCCTAATATCCGATCGGGGAGGATCTTCATCATTTCCCGTTTATTGACCCATTTGTATGCCAGAACACCCCTCGGAATGAAGAGGGCTGGTTTGGGGGGTTTTCGGGCTCAATTTTGTAAATTCCATTTTTGCTCGGCCAGGTCGCGAAAGAGCCTAATATCCGGTCGGGGTGGGTTAGGGGTAGGGTAGGGTTAGGGCTGGGGTTGGGGTTTGGGGTTGGGGTCTGGGGTTGGGGTTAGGGTTAATATCCGCTCGGGGTGGATCTTCGTTATTTCCCGTATATTGACCCATTTGCATGCTAGAACACCCCTCGGAACGAAGAGGGATGGTTTGAGGGGTTTGAAGGCTCAATTTATTAAATTCCTATTTTGCTCAATTTTTGCCAATCCGGCCAGGTCGCTAAGAGCCTAATATCCGCTCGGGGAGGATCTTCATTATGTCCCGTGTATTGACCCATTTGCATGCCAGAACACCCCTCGGAACGAAGAGGGCTGGTTTGGGGGGTTTACGGGCTCAATTTGGTAAATTCCTTTTTTTGCTCGGCCAGGTCGCGAAAGAGTCTAATATCCGGTTAGGGTGGGTTTAGGGGTGGGGTTAGGGGTGGGGTTGGGGTTAGGGTTAGGGTTAATATCCGCTCGGGGTGAATCTTCGTTATTTCCCTTATATTGACCCATTTGCATGCTAGAACACCCCTGGGAGCGAAGAGGGTTCGTTTTGGGGGTTTTCGGGCTCAATATGGTAAATTCTTATTTTACTCAATTTTGGCCAATTCGGCCAAAAGCCTAATATCCGCTCGGGGTGGATCTTCTTTATTTCCCGTATATTGACCCATTTGGATGCTAGAACACCCTTCGGAGCGAAGAGGGCTGGTTTGGGGGGTTTTATGGCTCATTTTGGTAAATTCCTATTTTGCTCGGCCAGGTCGCGAAAGAGTCTAATATCCGGTCGGGGTGGGTTAGGGGTGAGGTTAGGGGTGTGGTTTGGGATTGGGGTTGGGGTTTGGGGTTGGGGTTGGGGTTAGGGTTAGGGTTAGGGTTAGGGTAAGGGTTAGGGTTAGGGTAAGGGTTTGGCCAATAGGGTTAATATCCGCTCGGGGTGGATCTTCGTTATTTCCCTTATATTGACCCATTTGCGTGCTAGAACACCCCTCGGAACGAAGAGGGCTGGTTTGGGGGGTTTACGGGCTCAATTTGGTAAATTCCTTTTTTTGCTCGGCCAGGTCGCGAAAGAGTCTAATATCCGGTTAGGGTGGGTTTAGGGGTGGGGTTAGGGGTGGGGTTGGGGTTAGGGTTAGGGTTAATATCCGCTCGGGGTGAATCTTCGTTATTTCCCTTATATTGACCCATTTGCATGCTAGAACACCCCTGGGAGCGAAGAGGGTTCGTTTTGGGGGTTTTCGGGCTCAATATGGTAAATTCTTATTTTACTCAATTTTGGCCAATTCGGCCAAAAGCCTAATATCCGCTCGGGGTGGATCTTCTTTATTTCCCGTATATTGACCCATTTGGATGCTAGAACACCCTTCGGAGCGAAGAAGGCTGGTTTGGGGGCTTTTATGGCTCATTTTGGTAAATTCCTATTTTGCTCGGCCAGGTCGCGAAAGAGTCTAATATCCGGTCGGGGTGGGTTAGGGGTGAGGTTAGGGGTGTGGTTTGGGATTGGGGTTGGGGTTTGGGGTTAGGGTTAGGGTAAGGGTTAGGGTTAGGGTAAGGGTTTGGCCAATAGGGTTAATATCCGCTCGGGGATCTTCGTTATTTCCCTTATATTGACCCATTTGCATGCTAGAACACCTCTGGCAGCGAAGATAGTTCGTTTTGGGGGTTTTCGGGCTCAATTTTGTAAATTCCATTTTTGCTCGGCCAGGTCGCGAAAGAGCCTAATATCCGGTCGGGGTGGGTTAGGGGTAGGGTAGGGTTTAGGGCTGGGGTTGGGGTTTGGGGTTGGGGTCTGGGGTTGGGGTTAGGGTTAATATCCGCTCGGGGTGGATCTTCGTTATTTCCCGTATATTGACCCATTTGCATGCTAGAACACCCCTCGGAACGAAGAGGGATGGTTTGAGGGGTTTGAAGGCTCAATTTATTAAATTCCTATTTTGCTCAATTTTGGCCAATCCGGCCAGGTCGCTAAGAGCCTAATATCCGCTCGGGGAGGATCTTCATTATTTCCCGTGTATTGACCCATTTGCATGCCAGAACACCCCTCGGAACGAAGAGGGCTGGTTTGGGGGGTTTACGGGCTCAATTTGGTAAATTCCTTTTTTTGCTCGGCCAGGTCGCGAAATATCCGGTTAGGGTGGGTTTAGGGGTGGGGTTAGGGGTGGGGTTGGGGTTAGGGTTAGGGTTAATATCCGCTCGGGGTGAATCTTCGTTATTTCCCTTATATTGACCCATTTGCATGCTAGAACACCCCTGGGAGCGAAGAGGGTTCGTTTTGGGGGTTTTCGGGCTCAATATGGTAAATTCAGAAGATAAAGCAGATCCGATTAGTTTTTATTTTTCGCCCTACCCGCGACTGGTCCAAATTTTCCAAAATATGACTAAATTGATTTCTTCAAAATTGC
This sequence comes from Lytechinus pictus, assembly GCF_037042905.1. Classification (NCBI taxonomy): domain Eukaryota; kingdom Metazoa; phylum Echinodermata; class Echinoidea; order Temnopleuroida; family Toxopneustidae; genus Lytechinus; species Lytechinus pictus. The sequence goes on along the minus strand of NW_026974472.1, from coordinate 7,606 downwards.
CCCCGAGACCCCCCCCCAATTCAGCCGTCTTCGCTCTGTGGGATCTTCTAACATCCCAAGGCATCAATATTCAGAAGATAAAGCAGATCTGATGAGTTTTTATTTTTCGCCCTACCCGCGACTGGTCCAAATTTTCCAAAATATGACTAAATTGATTTCTTCAAAATTGCCCCCGAGACCCCCCCCAATTCAGCCGTCTTCGCTCTGTGGGATCTTCTAACATCCCAAGGCATCAATATTCAGAAGATAAAGCAGATCCGATGAGTTTTTATTTTTCGCCCTACCCGCGACTGGTCCAAATTTTCCAAAATATGACTAAATTGATTTCTTCAAAATTGCCCCCGAGACCCCCCCCAATTCAGCCGTCTTCGCTCTGTGGGATCTTCTAACATCCCAAGGCATTAATATTCAGAAGATAAAGCAGATCCGATGAGTTTTTATTTTTCGCCCTACCCGCGACTGGTCCAAATTTTCCAAAATATGACTAAATTGATTTCTTCAAAATTGCCCCCGAGACCCCCCCCAATTCAGCCGTCTTCGCTCTGTGGGATCTTCTAACATCCCAAGGCATCAATATTCAGAAGATAAAGCAGATCCGATGAGTTTTTATTTTTCGCCCTACCCGCGACTGGTCCAAATTTTCCAAAATATGACTAAATTGATTTCTTCAAAATTGCCCCCGAGACCCCCCCCAATTCAGCCGTCTTCGCTCTGTGGGATCTTCTAACATCCCAAGGCATCAATATTCAGAAGATAAAGCAGATCCGATGAGTTTTTATTTTTCGCCCTACCCGCGACTGGTCCAAATTTTCCAAAATATGACTAAATTGATTTCTTCAAAATTGCCCCCGAGACCCCCCCCAATTCAGCCGTCTTCGCTCTGTGGGATCTTCTAACATCCCAAGGCATCAATATTCAGAAGATAAAGCAGATCCGATGAGTTTTTATTTTTCGCCCTACCCGCGACTGGTCCAAATTTTCCAAAATATGACTAAATTGATTTCTTCAAAATTGCCCCCGAGACCCCCCCCAATTCAGCCGTCTTCGCTCTGTGGGATCTTCTAACATCCCAAGGCATCAATATTCAGAAGATAAAGCAGATCCGATGAGTTTTTATTTTTCGCCCTACCCGCGACTGGTCCAAATTTTCCAAAATATGACTAAATTGATTTCTTCAAAATTGCCCCCGAGACCCCCCCCAATTCAGCCGTCTTCGCTCTGTGGGATCTTCTAACATCCCAAGGCATCAATATTCAGAAGATAAAGCAGATCCGATGAGTTTTTATTTTTCGCCCTACCCGCGACTGGTCCAAATTTTCCAAAATATGACTAAATTGATTTCTTCAAAATTGCCCCCGAGACCCCCCCCAATTCAGCCGTCTTCGCTCTGTGGGATCTTCTAACATCCCAAGGCATCAATATTCAGAAGATAAAGCAGATCCGATGAGTTTTTATTTTTCGCCCTACCCGCGACTGGTCCAAATTTTCCAAAATATGACTAAATTGATTTCTTCAAAATTGCCCCCGAGACCCCCCCCAATTCAGCCGTCTTCGCTCTGTGGGATCTTCTAACATCCCAAGGCATCAATATTCAGAAGATAAAGCAGATCCGATGAGTTTTTATTTTTCGCCCTACCCGCGACTGGTCCAAATTTTCCAAAATATGACTAAATTGATTTCTTCAAAATTGCCCCCGAGACCCCCCCCAATTCAGCCGTCTTCGCTCTGTGGGATCTTCTAACATCCCAAGGCATCAATATTCAGAAGATAAAGCAGATCCGATGAGTTTTTATTTTTCGCCCTACCCGCGACTGGTCCAAATTTTCCAAAATATGACTAAATTGATTTCTTCAAAATTGCCCCCGAGACCCCCCCCAATTCAGCCGTCTTCGCTCTGTGGGATCTTCTAACATCCCAAGGCATCAATATTCAGAAGATAAAGCAGATCCGATGAGTTTTTATTTTTCGCCCTACCCGCGACTGGTCCAAATTTTCCAAAATATGACTAAATTGATTTCTTCAAAATTGCCCCCGAGACCCCCCCCAATTCAGCCGTCTTCGCTCTGTGGGATCTTCTAACATCCCAAGGCATCAATATTCAGAAGATAAAGCAGATCCGATGAGTTTTTATTTTTCGCCCTACCCGCGACTGGTCCAAATTTTCCAAAATATGACTAAATTGATTTCTTCAAAATTGCCCCCGAGACCCCCCCCAATTCAGCCGTCTTCGCTCTGTGGGATCTTCTAACATCCCAAGGCATCAATATTCAGAAGATAAAGCAGATCCGATGAGTTTTTATTTTTCGCCCTACCCGCGACTGGTCCAAATTTTCCAAAATATGACTAAATTGATTTCTTCAAAATTGCCCCCGAGACCCCCCCCAATTCAGCCGTCTTCGCTCTGTGGGATCTTCTAACATCCCAAGGCATCAATATTCAGAAGATAAAGCAGATCCGATGAGTTTTTATTTTTCGCCCTACCCGCGACTGGTCCAAATTTTCCAAAATATGACTAAATTGATTTCTTCAAAATTGCCCCCGAGACCCCCCCCAATTCAGCCGTCTTCGCTCTGTGGGATCTTCTAACATCCCAAGGCATCAATATTCAGAAGATAAAGCAGATCCGATGAGTTTTTATTTTTCGCCCTACCCGCGACTGGTCCAAATTTTCCAAAATATGACTAAATTGATTTCTTCAAAATTGCCCCCGAGACCCCCCCCAATTCAGCCGTCTTCGCTCTGTGGGATCTTCTAACATCCCAAGGCATCAATATTCAGAAGATAAAGCAGATCCGATGAGTTTTTATTTTTCGCCCTACCCGCGACTGGTCCAAATTTTCCAAAATATGACTAAATTGATTTCTTCAAAATTGCCCCCGAGACCCCCCCCAATTCAGCCGTCTTCGCTCTGTGGGATCTTCTAACATCCCAAGGCATCAATATTCAGAAGATAAAGCAGATCCGATGAGTTTTTATTTTTCGCCCTACCCGCGACTGGTCCAAATTTTCCAAAATATGACTAAATTGATTTCTTCAAAATTGCCCCCGAGACCCCCCCCAATTCAGCCGTCTTCGCTCTGTGGGATCTTCTAACATCCCAAGGCATCAATATTCAGAAGATAAAGCAGATCCGATGAGTTTTTATTTTTCGCCCTACCCGCGACTGGTCCAAATTTTCCAAAATATGACTAAATTGATTTCTTCAAAATTGCCCCCGAGACCCCCCCCAATTCAGCCGTCTTCGCTCTGTGGGATCTTCTAACATCCCAAGGCATCAATATTCAGAAGATAAAGCAGATCCGATGAGTTTTTATTTTTCGCCCTACCCGCGACTGGTCCAAATTTTCCAAAATATGACTAAATTGATTTCTTCAAAATTGCCCCCGAGACCCCCCCCAATTCAGCCGTCTTCGCTCTGTGGGATCTTCTAACATCCCAAGGCATCAATATTCAGAAGATAAAGCAGATCCGATGAGTTTTTATTTTTCGCCCTACCCGCGACTGGTCCAAATTTTCCAAAATATGACTAAATTGATTTCTTCAAAATTGCCCCCGAGACCCCCCCCAATTCAGCCGTCTTCGCTCTGTGGGATCTTCTAACATCCCAAGGCATCAATATTCAGAAGATAAAGCAGATCCGATGAGTTTTTATTTTTCGCCCTACCCGCGACTGGTCCAAATTTTCCAAAATATGACTAAATTGATTTCTTCAAAATTGCCCCCGAGACCCCCCCCAATTCAGCCGTCTTCGCTCTGTGGGATCTTCTAACATCCCAAGGCATCAATATTCAGAAGATAAAGCAGATCCGATGAGTTTTTATTTTTCGCCCTACCCGCGACTGGTCCAAATTTTCCAAAATATGACTAAATTGATTTCTTCAAAATTGCCCCCGAGACCCCCCCCAATTCAGCCGTCTTCGCTCTGTGGGATCTTCTAACATCCCAAGGCATCAATATTCAGAAGATAAAGCAGATCCGATGAGTTTTTATTTTTCGCCCTACCCGCGACTGGTCCAAATTTTCCAAAATATGACTAAATTGATTTCTTCAAAATTGCCCCCGAGACCCCCCCCAATTCAGCCGTCTTCGCTCTGTGGGATCTTCTAACATCCCAAGGCATCAATATTCAGAAGATAAAGCAGATCCGATGAGTTTTTATTTTTCGCCCTACCCGCGACTGGTCCAAATTTTCCAAAATATGACTAAATTGATTTCTTCAAAATTGCCCCCGAGACCCCCCCCAATTCAGCCGTCTTCGCTCTGTGGGATCTTCTAACATCCCAAGGCATCAATATTCAGAAGATAAAGCAGATCCGATGAGTTTTTATTTTTCGCCCTACCCGCGACTGGTCCAAATTTTCCAAAATATGACTAAATTGATTTCTTCAAAATTGCCCCCGAGACCCCCCCCAATTCAGCCGTCTTCGCTCTGTGGGATCTTCTAACATCCCAAGGCATCAATATTCAGAAGATAAAGCAGATCCGATGAGTTTTTATTTTTCGCCCTACCCGCGACTGGTCCAAATTTTCCAAAATATGACTAAATTGATTTCTTCAAAATTGCCCCCGAGACCCCCCCCAATTCAGCCGTCTTCGCTCTGTGGGATCTTCTAACATCCCAAGGCATCAATATTCAGAAGATAAAGCAGATCCGATGAGTTTTTATTTTTCGCCCTACCCGCGACTGGTCCAAATTTTCCAAAATATGACTAAATTGATTTCTTCAAAATTGCCCCCGAGACCCCCCCCAATTCAGCCGTCTTCGCTCTGTGGGATCTTCTAACATCCCAAGGCATCAATATTCAGAAGATAAAGCAGATCCGATGAGTTTTTATTTTTCGCCCTACCCGCGACTGGTCCAAATTTTCCAAAATATGACTAAATTGATTTCTTCAAAATTGCCCCCGAGACCCCCCCCAATTCAGCCGTCTTCGCTCTGTGGGATCTTCTAACATCCCAAGGCATCAATATTCAGAAGATAAAGCAGATCCGATGAGTTTTTATTTTTCGCCCTACCCGCGACTGGTCCAAATTTTCCAAAATATGACTAAATTGATTTCTTCAAAATTGCCCCCGAGACCCCCCCCAATTCAGCCGTCTTCGCTCTGTGGGATCTTCTAACATCCCAAGGCATCAATATTCAGAAGATAAAGCAGATCCGATGAGTTTTTATTTTTCGCCCTACCCGCGACTGGTCCAAATTTTCCAAAATATGACTAAATTGATTTCTTCAAAATTGCCCCCGAGACCCCCCCCAATTCAGCCGTCTTCGCTCTGTGGGATCTTCTAACATCCCAAGGCATCAATATTCAGAAGATAAAGCAGATCCGATGAGTTTTTATTTTTCGCCCTACCCGCGACTGGTCCAAATTTTCCAAAATATGACTAAATTGATTTCTTCAAAATTGCCCCCGAGACCCCCCCCAATTCAGCCGTCTTCGCTCTGTGGGATCTTCTAACATCCCAAGGCATCAATATTCAGAAGATAAAGCAGATCCGATGAGTTTTTATTTTTCGCCCTACCCGCGACTGGTCCAAATTTTCCAAAATATGACTAAATTGATTTCTTCAAAATTGCCCCCGAGACCCCCCCCAATTCAGCCGTCTTCGCTCTGTGGGATCTTCTAACATCCCAAGGCATCAATATTCAGAAGATAAAGCAGATCCGATGAGTTTTTATTTTTCGCCCTACCCGCGACTGGTCCAAATTTTCCAAAATATGACTAAATTGATTTCTTCAAAATTGCCCCCGAGACCCCCCCCAATTCAGCCGTCTTCGCTCTGTGGGATCTTCTAACATCCCAAGGCATCAATATTCAGAAGATAAAGCAGATCCGATGAGTTTTTATTTTTCGCCCTACCCGCGACTGGTCCAAATTTTCCAAAATATGACTAAATTGATTTCTTCAAAATTGCCCCCGAGACCCCCCCCAATTCAGCCGTCTTCGCTCTGTGGGATCTTCTAACATCCCAAGGCATCAATATTCAGAAGATAAAGCAGATCCGATGAGTTTTTATTTTTCGCCCTACCCGCGACTGGTCCAAATTTTCCAAAATATGACTAAATTGATTTCTTCAAAATTGCCCCCGAGACCCCCCCCAATTCAGCCGTCTTCGCTCTGTGGGATCTTCTAACATCCCAAGGCATCAATATTCAGAAGATAAAGCAGATCCGATGAGTTTTTATTTTTCGCCCTACCCGCGACTGGTCCAAATTTTCCAAAATATGACTAAATTGATTTCTTCAAAATTGCCCCCGAGACCCCCCCCAATTCAGCCGTCTTCGCTCTGTGGGATCTTCTAACATCCCAAGGCATCAATATTCAGAAGATAAAGCAGATCCGATGAGTTTTTATTTTTCGCCCTACCCGCGACTGGTCCAAATTTTCCAAAATATGACTAAATTGATTTCTTCAAAATTGCCCCCGAGACCCCCCCCAATTCAGCCGTCTTCGCTCTGTGGGATCTTCTAACATCCCAAGGCATCAATATTCAGAAGATAAAGCAGATCCGATGAGTTTTTATTTTTCGCCCTACCCGCGACTGGTCCAAATTTTCCAAAATATGACTAAATTGATTTCTTCAAAATTGCCCCCGAGACCCCCCCCAATTCAGCCGTCTTCGCTCTGTGGGATCTTCTAACATCCCAAGGCATCAATATTCAGAAGATAAAGCAGATCCGATGAGTTTTTATTTTTCGCCCTACCCGCGACTGGTCCAAATTTTCCAAAATATGACTAAATTGATTTCTTCAAAATTGCCCCCGAGACCCCCCCCAATTCAGCCGTCTTCGCTCTGTGGGATCTTCTAACATCCCAAGGCATCAATATTCAGAAGATAAAGCAGATCCGATGAGTTTTTATTTTTCGCCCTACCCGCGACTGGTCCAAATTTTCCAAAATATGACTAAATTGATTTCTTCAAAATTGCCCCCGAGACCCCCCCCAATTCAGCCGTCTTCGCTCTGTGGGATCTTCTAACATCCCAAGGCATCAATATTCAGAAGATAAAGCAGATCCGATGAGTTTTTATTTTTCGCCCTACCCGCGACTGGTCCAAATTTTCCAAAATATGACTAAATTGATTTCTTCAAAATTGCCCCCGAGACCCCCCCCAATTCAGCCGTCTTCGCTCTGTGGGATCTTCTAACATCCCAAGGCATCAATATTCAGAAGATAAAGCAGATCCGATGAGTTTTTATTTTTCGCCCTACCCGCGACTGGTCCAAATTTTCCAAAATATGACTAAATTGATTTCTTCAAAATTGCCCCCGAGACCCCCCCCAATTCAGCCGTCTTCGCTCTGTGGGATCTTCTAACATCCCAAGGCATCAATATTCAGAAGATAAAGCAGATCCGATGAGTTTTTATTTTTCGCCCTACCCGCGACTGGTCCAAATTTTCCAAAATATGACTAAATTGATTTCTTCAAAATTGCCCCCGAGACCCCCCCCAATTCAGCCGTCTTCGCTCTGTGGGATCTTCTAACATCCCAAGGCATCAATATTCAGAAGATAAAGCAGATCCGATGAGTTTTTATTTTTCGCCCTACCCGCGACTGGTCCAAATTTTCCAAAATATGACTAAATTGATTTCTTCAAAATTGC
>NW_026974471.1:0-17679 GCF_037042905.1 Lytechinus pictus | reverse complement strand
TCACTTTCATACATTTTTGTCAATCAGCAATATCAAATTGACAAAAATTCGAATGGGTTGGGTCGAACGAATATCTTTAGCCCTCCTGATGTAATTAGGCTCGTGGGACCTATATTATATGACCTATGTATTTTATTTTTTTGAATAGCTACTTTGCTATTCTTTTATATCTGTACACTCACACTAGTACAAAGAAATGCATTGAAAATGACTATTTTCTATGCAATCACCCATTTTAATGTGTTACCCATACATGTTATTTTCACTGTATATGGATGTATACAAATCCTACCTGCATATAGCCCAACAGTGAATGCAATGACAATATAGGTCCCTATTAATTGTAATATAAAGGTGTATGTAAATTATGTGTAGATATCAGGATAACAGAATTGCCCCAAACATAAATACCAAATATACATGAGATTGGATGAGGAAACAATAAAAGAATGAGATACTACTTTAGTATATTTGCATTTGACCTATTCAAAATCTTGCTATAGGGCTGTTGCCTCTCAGATGTAAGAAGGAAGAGATACATAAATAGATAGAGAGAGAGAGAGAGAGAGAGAGAGAAAGATACTTTTATAGATGGCATGGCTTAATAAAGGGGGGGGGGGCTATACTAAGATTGCAGCACACAGCCACCCCCTCCCTCCTTAGTTGAGCACTATTAGATACCTTACCTCACTCTGTGCCCTTTTCTATATACCTTCTTGAAGGTACCACTCTAGTTCTCTTCAGTAAAGTTCTCAAAGTTCTATCTCCTCTCTACCTACCCCCTTCCTAAGAACAATTTCAACATGAGCAATTTCTAAAGGTCTTTCTAATGCTAAGTAGGTGATGTACACTAACACAAAACAATGATATTAATCAGAACATAAAGAGGCCTTGACTCTATACATTGACCAATCTACATACATTCCTAGGCTACACAGACCTATACTTACTAACTTTACCTGATGTAGCCCTGCTAGCCATTAAATCCATTTTTTTGCACCACTTGATGACTAAACATATTGATATCAGTGAGAAATTGTTTGATACTGAAGAGTTTGGCCAGGTATTCCATCCACTACTAGAGATTTCCCATATTACTTATATTATATGACCTATGTATTTTATTTTTTTGAATAGCTACTTTGCTATTCTTTTATATCTGTACACTCACACTAGTACAAAGAAATGCATTGAAAATGACTATTTTCTATGCAATCACCCATTTTAATGTGTTACCCATACATGTTATTTTCACTGTATATGGATGTATACAAATCCTACCTGCATATAGCCCAACAGTGAATGCAATGACAATATAGGTCCCTATTAATTGTAATATAAAGGTGTATGTAAATTATGTGTAGATATCAGGATAACAGAATTGCCCCAAACATAAATACCAAATATACATGAGATTGGATGAGGAAACAATAAAAGAATGAGATACTACTTTAGTATATTTGCATTTGACCTATTCAAAATCTTGCTATAGGGCTGTTGCCTCTCAGATGTAAGAAGGAAGAGATACATAAATAGATAGAGAGAGAGAGAGAGAGAGAGAGAGAAAGATACTTTTATAGATGGCATGGCTTAATAAAGGGGGGGGGGGCTATACTAAGATTGCAGCACACAGCCACCCCCTCCCTCCTTAGTTGAGCACTATTAGATACCTTACCTCACTCTGTGCCCTTTTCTATATACCTTCTTGAAGGTACCACTCTAGTTCTCTTCAGTAAAGTTCTCAAAGTTCTATCTCCTCTCTACCTACCCCCTTCCTAAGAACAATTTCAACATGAGCAATTTCTAAAGGTCTTTCTAATGCTAAGTAGGTGATGTACACTAACACAAAACAATGATATTAATCAGAACATAAAGAGGCCTTGACTCTATACATTGACCAATCTACATACATTCCTAGGCTACACAGACCTATACTTACTAACTTTACCTGATGTAGCCCTGCTAGCCATTAAATCCATTTTTTTGCACCACTTGATGACTAAACATATTGATATCAGTGAGAAATTGTTTGATACTGAAGAGTTTGGCCAGGTATTCCATCCACTACTAGAGATTTCCCATATTACTTAAAGGTGTCACGCGCGTAAAACATTCCCCATAGACTTGTGTGTTAAAATGGCACTTTTGAAAAATTCATAAAAAATAAATGTGAAATTAGAGGGTGGAATGTTTACTACCAATGGATAGGATATATATCTGACATTCCAAATCTGACCAGGAAAGGGTACCGTAGCCAGCTCATTTTAAAAATAAATCGCCATTTATGAAGATAACTATGAATCGATCGAATTCATCAACTTAAACAGTAAAATAGCCCTAATTATTCCGCCAGTCAAAAAATAGTTCCAAGTCACTTATTTATCTTCCCAATTTGGGCGAAGTAAGTTCGGTAGTTACCATTTCTAGAATCAGTGTTAGATTTTGAATCACTTTCATACATTTTTGTCAATCAGCAATATCAAATTGACAAAAATTCGAATGGGTTGGGTCGAACGAATATCTTTAGCCCTCCTGATGTAATTAGGCTCGTGGGACCTATATTATATGACCTATGTATTTTATTTTTTTGAATAGCTACTTTGCTATTCTTTTATATCTGTACACTCACACTAGTACAAAGAAATGCATTGAAAATGACTATTTTCTATGCAATCACCCATTTTAATGTGTTACCCATACATGTTATTTTCACTGTATATGGATGTATACAAATCCTACCTGCATATAGCCCAACAGTGAATGCAATGACAATATAGGTCCCTATTAATTGTAATATAAAGGTGTATGTAAATTATGTGTAGATATCAGGATAACAGAATTGCCCCAAACATAAATACCAAATATACATGAGATTGGATGAGGAAACAATAAAAGAATGAGATACTACTTTAGTATATTTGCATTTGACCTATTCAAAATCTTGCTATAGGGCTGTTGCCTCTCAGATGTAAGAAGGAAGAGATACATAAATAGATAGAGAGAGAGAGAGAGAGAGAGAGAGAAAGATACTTTTATAGATGGCATGGCTTAATAAAGGGGGGGGGGGGCTATACTAAGATTGCAGCACACAGCCACCCCCTCCCTCCTTAGTTGAGCACTATTAGATACCTTACCTCACTCTGTGCCCTTTTCTATATACCTTCTTGAAGGTACCACTCTAGTTCTCTTCAGTAAAGTTCTCAAAGTTCTATCTCCTCTCTACCTACCCCCTTCCTAAGAACAATTTCAACATGAGCAATTTCTAAAGGTCTTTCTAATGCTAAGTAGGTGATGTACACTAACACAAAACAATGATATTAATCAGAACATAAAGAGGCCTTGACTCTATACATTGACCAATCTACATACATTCCTAGGCTACACAGACCTATACTTACTAACTTTACCTGATGTAGCCCTGCTAGCCATTAAATCCATTTTTTTGCACCACTTGATGACTAAACATATTGATATCAGTGAGAAATTGTTTGATACTGAAGAGTTTGGCCAGGTATTCCATCCACTACTAGAGATTTCCCATATTACTTAAAGGTGTCACGCGCGTAAAACATTCCCCATAGACTTGTGTGTTAAAATGGCACTTTTGAAAAATTCATAAAAAATAAATGTGAAATTAGAGGGTGGAATGTTTACTACCAATGGATAGGATATATATCTGACATTCCAAATCTGACCAGGAAAGGGTACCGTAGCCAGCTCATTTTAAAAATAAATCGCCATTTATGAAGATAACTATGAATCGATCGAATTCATCAACTTAAACAGTAAAATAGCCCTAATTATTCCGCCAGTCAAAAAATAGTTCCAAGTCACTTATTTATCTTCCCAATTTGGGCGAAGTAAGTTCGGTAGTTACCATTTCTAGAATCAGTGTTAGATTTTGAATCACTTTCATACATTTTTGTCAATCAGCAATATCAAATTGACAAAAATTCGAATGGGTTGGGTCGAACGAATATCTTTAGCCCTCCTGATGTAATTAGGCTCGTGGGACCTATATTATATGACCTATGTATTTTATTTTTTTGAATAGCTACTTTGCTATTCTTTTATATCTGTACACTCACACTAGTACAAAGAAATGCATTGAAAATGACTATTTTCTATGCAATCACCCATTTTAATGTGTTACCCATACATGTTATTTTCACTGTATATGGATGTATACAAATCCTACCTGCATATAGCCCAACAGTGAATGCAATGACAATATAGGTCCCTATTAATTGTAATATAAAGGTGTATGTAAATTATGTGTAGATATCAGGATAACAGAATTGCCCCAAACATAAATACCAAATATACATGAGATTGGATGAGGAAACAATAAAAGAATGAGATACTACTTTAGTATATTTGCATTTGACCTATTCAAAATCTTGCTATAGGGCTGTTGCCTCTCAGATGTAAGAAGGAAGAGATACATAAATAGATAGAGAGAGAGAGAGAGAGAGAGAGAAAGATACTTTTATAGATGGCATGGCTTAATAAAGGGGGGGGGGGGCTATACTAAGATTGCAGCACACAGCCACCCCCTCCCTCCTTAGTTGAGCACTATTAGATACCTTACCTCACTCTGTGCCCTTTTCTATATACCTTCTTGAAGGTACCACTCTAGTTCTCTTCAGTAAAGTTCTCAAAGTTCTATCTCCTCTCTACCTACCCCCTTCCTAAGAACAATTTCAACATGAGCAATTTCTAAAGGTCTTTCTAATGCTAAGTAGGTGATGTACACTAACACAAAACAATGATATTAATCAGAACATAAAGAGGCCTTGACTCTATACATTGACCAATCTACATACATTCCTAGGCTACACAGACCTATACTTACTAACTTTACCTGATGTAGCCCTGCTAGCCATTAAATCCATTTTTTTGCACCACTTGATGACTAAACATATTGATATCAGTGAGAAATTGTTTGATACTGAAGAGTTTGGCCAGGTATTCCATCCACTACTAGAGATTTCCCATATTACTTAAAGGTGTCACGCGCGTAAAACATTCCCCATAGACTTGTGTGTTAAAATGGCACTTTTGAAAAATTCATAAAAAATAAATGTGAAATTAGAGGGTGGAATGTTTACTACCAATGGATAGGATATATATCTGACATTCCAAATCTGACCAGGAAAGGGTACCGTAGCCAGCTCATTTTAAAAATAAATCGCCATTTATGAAGATAACTATGAATCGATCGAATTCATCAACTTAAACAGTAAAATAGCCCTAATTATTCCGCCAGTCAAAAAATAGTTCCAAGTCACTTATTTATCTTCCCAATTTGGGCGAAGTAAGTTCGGTAGTTACCATTTCTAGAATCAGTGTTAGATTTTGAATCACTTTCATACATTTTTGTCAATCAGCAATATCAAATTGACAAAAATTCGAATGGGTTGGGTCGAACGAATATCTTTAGCCCTCCTGATGTAATTAGGCTCGTGGGACCTATATTATATGACCTATGTATTTTATTTTTTTGAATAGCTACTTTGCTATTCTTTTATATCTGTACACTCACACTAGTACAAAGAAATGCATTGAAAATGACTATTTTCTATGCAATCACCCATTTTAATGTGTTACCCATACATGTTATTTTCACTGTATATGGATGTATACAAATCCTACCTGCATATAGCCCAACAGTGAATGCAATGACAATATAGGTCCCTATTAATTGTAATATAAAGGTGTATGTAAATTATGTGTAGATATCAGGATAACAGAATTGCCCCAAACATAAATACCAAATATACATGAGATTGGATGAGGAAACAATAAAAGAATGAGATACTACTTTAGTATATTTGCATTTGACCTATTCAAAATCTTGCTATAGGGCTGTTGCCTCTCAGATGTAAGAAGGAAGAGATACATAAATAGATAGAGAGAGAGAGAGAGAGAGAGAGAGAAAGATACTTTTATAGATGGCATGGCTTAATAAAGGGGGGGGGGGCTATACTAAGATTGCAGCACACAGCCACCCCCTCCCTCCTTAGTTGAGCACTATTAGATACCTTACCTCACTCTGTGCCCTTTTCTATATACCTTCTTGAAGGTACCACTCTAGTTCTCTTCAGTAAAGTTCTCAAAGTTCTATCTCCTCTCTACCTACCCCCTTCCTAAGAACAATTTCAACATGAGCAATTTCTAAAGGTCTTTCTAATGCTAAGTAGGTGATGTACACTAACACAAAACAATGATATTAATCAGAACATAAAGAGGCCTTGACTCTATACATTGACCAATCTACATACATTCCTAGGCTACACAGACCTATACTTACTAACTTTACCTGATGTAGCCCTGCTAGCCATTAAATCCATTTTTTTGCACCACTTGATGACTAAACATATTGATATCAGTGAGAAATTGTTTGATACTGAAGAGTTTGGCCAGGTATTCCATCCACTACTAGAGATTTCCCATATTACTTATATTATATGACCTATGTATTTTATTTTTTTGAATAGCTACTTTGCTATTCTTTTATATCTGTACACTCACACTAGTACAAAGAAATGCATTGAAAATGACTATTTTCTATGCAATCACCCATTTTAATGTGTTACCCATACATGTTATTTTCACTGTATATGGATGTATACAAATCCTACCTGCATATAGCCCAACAGTGAATGCAATGACAATATAGGTCCCTATTAATTGTAATATAAAGGTGTATGTAAATTATGTGTAGATATCAGGATAACAGAATTGCCCCAAACATAAATACCAAATATACATGAGATTGGATGAGGAAACAATAAAAGAATGAGATACTACTTTAGTATATTTGCATTTGACCTATTCAAAATCTTGCTATAGGGCTGTTGCCTCTCAGATGTAAGAAGGAAGAGATACATAAATAGATAGAGAGAGAGAGAGAGAGAGAGAGAGAAAGATACTTTTATAGATGGCATGGCTTAATAAAGGGGGGGGGGCTATACTAAGATTGCAGCACACAGCCACCCCCTCCCTCCTTAGTTGAGCACTATTAGATACCTTACCTCACTCTGTGCCCTTTTCTATATACCTTCTTGAAGGTACCACTCTAGTTCTCTTCAGTAAAGTTCTCAAAGTTCTATCTCCTCTCTACCTACCCCCTTCCTAAGAACAATTTCAACATGAGCAATTTCTAAAGGTCTTTCTAATGCTAAGTAGGTGATGTACACTAACACAAAACAATGATATTAATCAGAACATAAAGAGGCCTTGACTCTATACATTGACCAATCTACATACATTCCTAGGCTACACAGACCTATACTTACTAACTTTACCTGATGTAGCCCTGCTAGCCATTAAATCCATTTTTTTGCACCACTTGATGACTAAACATATTGATATCAGTGAGAAATTGTTTGATACTGAAGAGTTTGGCCAGGTATTCCATCCACTACTAGAGATTTCCCATATTACTTAAAGGTGTCACGCGCGTAAAACATTCCCCATAGACTTGTGTGTTAAAATGGCACTTTTGAAAAATTCATAAAAAATAAATGTGAAATTAGAGGGTGGAATGTTTACTACCAATGGATAGGATATATATCTGACATTCCAAATCTGACCAGGAAAGGGTACCGTAGCCAGCTCATTTTAAAAATAAATCGCCATTTATGAAGATAACTATGAATCGATCGAATTCATCAACTTAAACAGTAAAATAGCCCTAATTATTCCGCCAGTCAAAAAATAGTTCCAAGTCACTTATTTATCTTCCCAATTTGGGCGAAGTAAGTTCGGTAGTTACCATTTCTAGAATCAGTGTTAGATTTTGAATCACTTTCATACATTTTTGTCAATCAGCAATATCAAATTGACAAAAATTCGAATGGGTTGGGTCGAACGAATATCTTTAGCCCTCCTGATGTAATTAGGCTCGTGGGACCTATATTATATGACCTATGTATTTTATTTTTTTGAATAGCTACTTTGCTATTCTTTTATATCTGTACACTCACACTAGTACAAAGAAATGCATTGAAAATGACTATTTTCTATGCAATCACCCATTTTAATGTGTTACCCATACATGTTATTTTCACTGTATATGGATGTATACAAATCCTACCTGCATATAGCCCAACAGTGAATGCAATGACAATATAGGTCCCTATTAATTGTAATATAAAGGTGTATGTAAATTATGTGTAGATATCAGGATAACAGAATTGCCCCAAACATAAATACCAAATATACATGAGATTGGATGAGGAAACAATAAAAGAATGAGATACTACTTTAGTATATTTGCATTTGACCTATTCAAAATCTTGCTATAGGGCTGTTGCCTCTCAGATGTAAGAAGGAAGAGATACATAAATAGATAGAGAGAGAGAGAGAGAGAGAGAGAGAAAGATACTTTTATAGATGGCATGGCTTAATAAAGGGGGGGGGGGGCTATACTAAGATTGCAGCACACAGCCACCCCCTCCCTCCTTAGTTGAGCACTATTAGATACCTTACCTCACTCTGTGCCCTTTTCTATATACCTTCTTGAAGGTACCACTCTAGTTCTCTTCAGTAAAGTTCTCAAAGTTCTATCTCCTCTCTACCTACCCCCTTCCTAAGAACAATTTCAACATGAGCAATTTCTAAAGGTCTTTCTAATGCTAAGTAGGTGATGTACACTAACACAAAACAATGATATTAATCAGAACATAAAGAGGCCTTGACTCTATACATTGACCAATCTACATACATTCCTAGGCTACACAGACCTATACTTACTAACTTTACCTGATGTAGCCCTGCTAGCCATTAAATCCATTTTTTTGCACCACTTGATGACTAAACATATTGATATCAGTGAGAAATTGTTTGATACTGAAGAGTTTGGCCAGGTATTCCATCCACTACTAGAGATTTCCCATATTACTTAAAGGTGTCACGCGCGTAAAACATTCCCCATAGACTTGTGTGTTAAAATGGCACTTTTGAAAAATTCATAAAAAATAAATGTGAAATTAGAGGGTGGAATGTTTACTACCAATGGATAGGATATATATCTGACATTCCAAATCTGACCAGGAAAGGGTACCGTAGCCAGCTCATTTTAAAAATAAATCGCCATTTATGAAGATAACTATGAATCGATCGAATTCATCAACTTAAACAGTAAAATAGCCCTAATTATTCCGCCAGTCAAAAAATAGTTCCAAGTCACTTATTTATCTTCCCAATTTGGGCGAAGTAAGTTCGGTAGTTACCATTTCTAGAATCAGTGTTAGATTTTGAATCACTTTCATACATTTTTGTCAATCAGCAATATCAAATTGACAAAAATTCGAATGGGTTGGGTCGAACGAATATCTTTAGCCCTCCTGATGTAATTAGGCTCGTGGGACCTATATTATATGACCTATGTATTTTATTTTTTTGAATAGCTACTTTGCTATTCTTTTATATCTGTACACTCACACTAGTACAAAGAAATGCATTGAAAATGACTATTTTCTATGCAATCACCCATTTTAATGTGTTACCCATACATGTTATTTTCACTGTATATGGATGTATACAAATCCTACCTGCATATAGCCCAACAGTGAATGCAATGACAATATAGGTCCCTATTAATTGTAATATAAAGGTGTATGTAAATTATGTGTAGATATCAGGATAACAGAATTGCCCCAAACATAAATACCAAATATACATGAGATTGGATGAGGAAACAATAAAAGAATGAGATACTACTTTAGTATATTTGCATTTGACCTATTCAAAATCTTGCTATAGGGCTGTTGCCTCTCAGATGTAAGAAGGAAGAGATACATAAATAGATAGAGAGAGAGAGAGAGAGAGAGAGAGAAAGATACTTTTATAGATGGCATGGCTTAATAAAGGGGGGGGGGGCTATACTAAGATTGCAGCACACAGCCACCCCCTCCCTCCTTAGTTGAGCACTATTAGATACCTTACCTCACTCTGTGCCCTTTTCTATATACCTTCTTGAAGGTACCACTCTAGTTCTCTTCAGTAAAGTTCTCAAAGTTCTATCTCCTCTCTACCTACCCCCTTCCTAAGAACAATTTCAACATGAGCAATTTCTAAAGGTCTTTCTAATGCTAAGTAGGTGATGTACACTAACACAAAACAATGATATTAATCAGAACATAAAGAGGCCTTGACTCTATACATTGACCAATCTACATACATTCCTAGGCTACACAGACCTATACTTACTAACTTTACCTGATGTAGCCCTGCTAGCCATTAAATCCATTTTTTTGCACCACTTGATGACTAAACATATTGATATCAGTGAGAAATTGTTTGATACTGAAGAGTTTGGCCAGGTATTCCATCCACTACTAGAGATTTCCCATATTACTTATATTATATGACCTATGTATTTTATTTTTTTGAATAGCTACTTTGCTATTCTTTTATATCTGTACACTCACACTAGTACAAAGAAATGCATTGAAAATGACTATTTTCTATGCAATCACCCATTTTAATGTGTTACCCATACATGTTATTTTCACTGTATATGGATGTATACAAATCCTACCTGCATATAGCCCAACAGTGAATGCAATGACAATATAGGTCCCTATTAATTGTAATATAAAGGTGTATGTAAATTATGTGTAGATATCAGGATAACAGAATTGCCCCAAACATAAATACCAAATATACATGAGATTGGATGAGGAAACAATAAAAGAATGAGATACTACTTTAGTATATTTGCATTTGACCTATTCAAAATCTTGCTATAGGGCTGTTGCCTCTCAGATGTAAGAAGGAAGAGATACATAAATAGATAGAGAGAGAGAGAGAGAGAGAGAGAGAAAGATACTTTTATAGATGGCATGGCTTAATAAAGGGGGGGGGGCTATACTAAGATTGCAGCACACAGCCACCCCCTCCCTCCTTAGTTGAGCACTATTAGATACCTTACCTCACTCTGTGCCCTTTTCTATATACCTTCTTGAAGGTACCACTCTAGTTCTCTTCAGTAAAGTTCTCAAAGTTCTATCTCCTCTCTACCTACCCCCTTCCTAAGAACAATTTCAACATGAGCAATTTCTAAAGGTCTTTCTAATGCTAAGTAGGTGATGTACACTAACACAAAACAATGATATTAATCAGAACATAAAGAGGCCTTGACTCTATACATTGACCAATCTACATACATTCCTAGGCTACACAGACCTATACTTACTAACTTTACCTGATGTAGCCCTGCTAGCCATTAAATCCATTTTTTTGCACCACTTGATGACTAAACATATTGATATCAGTGAGAAATTGTTTGATACTGAAGAGTTTGGCCAGGTATTCCATCCACTACTAGAGATTTCCCATATTACTTAAAGGTGTCACGCGCGTAAAACATTCCCCATAGACTTGTGTGTTAAAATGGCACTTTTGAAAAATTCATAAAAAATAAATGTGAAATTAGAGGGTGGAATGTTTACTACCAATGGATAGGATATATATCTGACATTCCAAATCTGACCAGGAAAGGGTACCGTAGCCAGCTCATTTTAAAAATAAATCGCCATTTATGAAGATAACTATGAATCGATCGAATTCATCAACTTAAACAGTAAAATAGCCCTAATTATTCCGCCAGTCAAAAAATAGTTCCAAGTCACTTATTTATCTTCCCAATTTGGGCGAAGTAAGTTCGGTAGTTACCATTTCTAGAATCAGTGTTAGATTTTGAATCACTTTCATACATTTTTGTCAATCAGCAATATCAAATTGACAAAAATTCGAATGGGTTGGGTCGAACGAATATCTTTAGCCCTCCTGATGTAATTAGGCTCGTGGGACCTATATTATATGACCTATGTATTTTATTTTTTTGAATAGCTACTTTGCTATTCTTTTATATCTGTACACTCACACTAGTACAAAGAAATGCATTGAAAATGACTATTTTCTATGCAATCACCCATTTTAATGTGTTACCCATACATGTTATTTTCACTGTATATGGATGTATACAAATCCTACCTGCATATAGCCCAACAGTGAATGCAATGACAATATAGGTCCCTATTAATTGTAATATAAAGGTGTATGTAAATTATGTGTAGATATCAGGATAACAGAATTGCCCCAAACATAAATACCAAATATACATGAGATTGGATGAGGAAACAATAAAAGAATGAGATACTACTTTAGTATATTTGCATTTGACCTATTCAAAATCTTGCTATAGGGCTGTTGCCTCTCAGATGTAAGAAGGAAGAGATACATAAATAGATAGAGAGAGAGAGAGAGAGAGAGAGAGAAAGATACTTTTATAGATGGCATGGCTTAATAAAGGGGGGGGGGGGCTATACTAAGATTGCAGCACACAGCCACCCCCTCCCTCCTTAGTTGAGCACTATTAGATACCTTACCTCACTCTGTGCCCTTTTCTATATACCTTCTTGAAGGTACCACTCTAGTTCTCTTCAGTAAAGTTCTCAAAGTTCTATCTCCTCTCTACCTACCCCCTTCCTAAGAACAATTTCAACATGAGCAATTTCTAAAGGTCTTTCTAATGCTAAGTAGGTGATGTACACTAACACAAAACAATGATATTAATCAGAACATAAAGAGGCCTTGACTCTATACATTGACCAATCTACATACATTCCTAGGCTACACAGACCTATACTTACTAACTTTACCTGATGTAGCCCTGCTAGCCATTAAATCCATTTTTTTGCACCACTTGATGACTAAACATATTGATATCAGTGAGAAATTGTTTGATACTGAAGAGTTTGGCCAGGTATTCCATCCACTACTAGAGATTTCCCATATTACTTAAAGGTGTCACGCGCGTAAAACATTCCCCATAGACTTGTGTGTTAAAATGGCACTTTTGAAAAATTCATAAAAAATAAATGTGAAATTAGAGGGTGGAATGTTTACTACCAATGGATAGGATATATATCTGACATTCCAAATCTGACCAGGAAAGGGTACCGTAGCCAGCTCATTTTAAAAATAAATCGCCATTTATGAAGATAACTATGAATCGATCGAATTCATCAACTTAAACAGTAAAATAGCCCTAATTATTCCGCCAGTCAAAAAATAGTTCCAAGTCACTTATTTATCTTCCCAATTTGGGCGAAGTAAGTTCGGTAGTTACCATTTCTAGAATCAGTGTTAGATTTTGAATCACTTTCATACATTTTTGTCAATCAGCAATATCAAATTGACAAAAATTCGAATGGGTTGGGTCGAACGAATATCTTTAGCCCTCCTGATGTAATTAGGCTCGTGGGACCTATATTATATGACCTATGTATTTTATTTTTTTGAATAGCTACTTTGCTATTCTTTTATATCTGTACACTCACACTAGTACAAAGAAATGCATTGAAAATGACTATTTTCTATGCAATCACCCATTTTAATGTGTTACCCATACATGTTATTTTCACTGTATATGGATGTATACAAATCCTACCTGCATATAGCCCAACAGTGAATGCAATGACAATATAGGTCCCTATTAATTGTAATATAAAGGTGTATGTAAATTATGTGTAGATATCAGGATAACAGAATTGCCCCAAACATAAATACCAAATATACATGAGATTGGATGAGGAAACAATAAAAGAATGAGATACTACTTTAGTATATTTGCATTTGACCTATTCAAAATCTTGCTATAGGGCTGTTGCCTCTCAGATGTAAGAAGGAAGAGATACATAAATAGATAGAGAGAGAGAGAGAGAGAGAGAGAGAAAGATACTTTTATAGATGGCATGGCTTAATAAAGGGGGGGGGGGCTATACTAAGATTGCAGCACACAGCCACCCCCTCCCTCCTTAGTTGAGCACTATTAGATACCTTACCTCACTCTGTGCCCTTTTCTATATACCTTTTCTTGAAGGTACCACTCTAGTTCTCTTCAGTAAAGTTCTCAAAGTTCTATCTCCTCTCTACCTACCCCCTTCCTAAGAACAATTTCAACATGAGCAATTTCTAAAGGTCTTTCTAATGCTAAGTAGGTGATGTACACTAACACAAAACAATGATATTAATCAGAACATAAAGAGGCCTTGACTCTATACATTGACCAATCTACATACATTCCTAGGCTACACAGACCTATACTTACTAACTTTACCTGATGTAGCCCTGCTAGCCATTAAATCCATTTTTTTGCACCACTTGATGACTAAACATATTGATATCAGTGAGAAATTGTTTGATACTGAAGAGTTTGGCCAGGTATTCCATCCACTACTAGAGATTTCCCATATTACTTATATTATATGACCTATGTATTTTATTTTTTTGAATAGCTACTTTGCTATTCTTTTATATCTGTACACTCACACTAGTACAAAGAAATGCATTGAAAATGACTATTTTCTATGCAATCACCCATTTTAATGTGTTACCCATACATGTTATTTTCACTGTATATGGATGTATACAAATCCTACCTGCATATAGCCCAACAGTGAATGCAATGACAATATAGGTCCCTATTAATTGTAATATAAAGGTGTATGTAAATTATGTGTAGATATCAGGATAACAGAATTGCCCCAAACATAAATACCAAATATACATGAGATTGGATGAGGAAACAATAAAAGAATGAGATACTACTTTAGTATATTTGCATTTGACCTATTCAAAATCTTGCTATAGGGCTGTTGCCTCTCAGATGTAAGAAGGAAGAGATACATAAATAGATAGAGAGAGAGAGAGAGAGAGAGAGAGAAAGATACTTTTATAGATGGCATGGCTTAATAAAGGGGGGGGGGCTATACTAAGATTGCAGCACACAGCCACCCCCTCCCTCCTTAGTTGAGCACTATTAGATACCTTACCTCACTCTGTGCCCTTTTCTATATACCTTCTTGAAGGTACCACTCTAGTTCTCTTCAGTAAAGTTCTCAAAGTTCTATCTCCTCTCTACCTACCCCCTTCCTAAGAACAATTTCAACATGAGCAATTTCTAAAGGTCTTTCTAATGCTAAGTAGGTGATGTACACTAACACAAAACAATGATATTAATCAGAACATAAAGAGGCCTTGACTCTATACATTGACCAATCTACATACATTCCTAGGCTACACAGACCTATACTTACTAACTTTACCTGATGTAGCCCTGCTAGCCATTAAATCCATTTTTTTGCACCACTTGATGACTAAACATATTGATATCAGTGAGAAATTGTTTGATACTGAAGAGTTTGGCCAGGTATTCCATCCACTACTAGAGATTTCCCATATTACTTAAAGGTGTCACGCGCGTAAAACATTCCCCATAGACTTGTGTGTTAAAATGGCACTTTTGAAAAATTCATAAAAAATAAATGTGAAATTAGAGGGTGGAATGTTTACTACCAATGGATAGGATATATATCTGACATTCCAAATCTGACCAGGAAAGGGTACCGTAGCCAGCTCATTTTAAAAATAAATCGCCATTTATGAAGATAACTATGAATCGATCGAATTCATCAACTTAAACAGTAAAATAGCCCTAATTATTCCGCCAGTCAAAAAATAGTTCCAAGTCACTTATTTATCTTCCCAATTTGGGCGAAGTAAGTTCGGTAGTTACCATTTCTAGAATCAGTGTTAGATTTTGAATCACTTTCATACATTTTTGTCAATCAGCAATATCAAATTGACAAAAATTCGAATGGGTTGGGTCGAACGAATATCTTTAGCCCTCCTGATGTAATTAGGCTCGTGGGACCTATATTATATGACCTATGTATTTTATTTTTTTGAATAGCTACTTTGCTATTCTTTTATATCTGTACACTCACACTAGTACAAAGAAATGCATTGAAAATGACTATTTTCTATGCAATCACCCATTTTAATGTGTTACCCATACATGTTATTTTCACTGTATATGGATGTATACAAATCCTACCTGCATATAGCCCAACAGTGAATGCAATGACAATATAGGTCCCTATTAATTGTAATATAAAGGTGTATGTAAATTATGTGTAGATATCAGGATAACAGAATTGCCCCAAACATAAATACCAAATATACATGAGATTGGATGAGGAAACAATAAAAGAATGAGATACTACTTTAGTATATTTGCATTTGACCTATTCAAAATCTTGCTATAGGGCTGTTGCCTCTCAGATGTAAGAAGGAAGAGATACATAAATAGATAGAGAGAGAGAGAGAGAGAGAGAGAGAAAGATACTTTTATAGATGGCATGGCTTAATAAAGGGGGGGGGGGCTATACTAAGATTGCAGCACACAGCCACCCCCTCCCTCCTTAGTTGAGCACTATTAGATACCTTACCTCACTCTGTGCCCTTTTCTATATACCTTCTTGAAGGTACCACTCTAGTTCTCTTCAGTAAAGTTCTCAAAGTTCTATCTCCTCTCTACCTACCCCCTTCCTAAGAACAATTTCAACATGAGCAATTTCTAAAGGTCTTTCTAATGCTAAGTAGGTGATGTACACTAACACAAAACAATGATATTAATCAGAACATAAAGAGGCCTTGACTCTATACATTGACCAATCTACATACATTCCTAGGCTACACAGACCTATACTTACTAACTTTACCTGATGTAGCCCTGCTAGCCATTAAATCCATTTTTTTGCACCACTTGATGACTAAACATATTGATATCAGTGAGAAATTGTTTGATACTGAAGAGTTTGGCCAGGTATTCCATCCACTACTAGAGATTTCCCATATTACTTAAAGGTGTCACGCGCGTAAAACATTCCCCATAGACTTGTGTGTTAAAATGGCACTTTTGAAAAATTCATAAAAAATAAATGTGAAATTAGAGGGTGGAATGTTTACTACCAATGGATAGGATATATATCTGACATTCCAAATCTGACCAGGAAAGGGTACCGTAGCCAGCTCATTTTAAAAATAAATCGCCATTTATGAAGATAACTATGAATCGATCGAATTCATCAACTTAAACAGTAAAATAGCCCTAATTATTCCGCCAGTCAAAAAATAGTTCCAAGTCACTTATTTATCTTCCCAATTTGGGCGAAGTAAGTTCGGTAGTTACCATTTCTAGAATCAGTGTTAGATTTTGAATCACTTTCATACATTTTTGTCAATCAGCAATATCAAATTGACAAAAA
The DNA here is from genome assembly GCF_037042905.1 of Lytechinus pictus. Classification (NCBI taxonomy): domain Eukaryota; kingdom Metazoa; phylum Echinodermata; class Echinoidea; order Temnopleuroida; family Toxopneustidae; genus Lytechinus; species Lytechinus pictus. Next base: position 553 of record NW_026974471.1, on the reverse strand, counting down.
TTCGAATGGGTTGGGTCGAACGAATATCTTTAGCCCTCCTGATGTAATTAGGCTCGTGGGACCTATATTATATGACCTATGTATTTTATTTTTTTGAATAGCTACTTTGCTATTCTTTTATATCTGTACACTCACACTAGTACAAAGAAATGCATTGAAAATGACTATTTTCTATGCAATCACCCATTTTAATGTGTTACCCATACATGTTATTTTCACTGTATATGGATGTATACAAATCCTACCTGCATATAGCCCAACAGTGAATGCAATGACAATATAGGTCCCTATTAATTGTAATATAAAGGTGTATGTAAATTATGTGTAGATATCAGGATAACAGAATTGCCCCAAACATAAATACCAAATATACATGAGATTGGATGAGGAAACAATAAAAGAATGAGATACTACTTTAGTATATTTGCATTTGACCTATTCAAAATCTTGCTATAGGGCTGTTGCCTCTCAGATGTAAGAAGGAAGAGATACATAAATAGATAGAGAGAGAGAGAGAGAGAGAGAGAGAAAGATACTTTTATAGATGGCATGG
>NW_026974470.1:0-17771 GCF_037042905.1 Lytechinus pictus | reverse complement strand
TATTCAGAAGATAAAGCAGATCCGATGAGTTTTTATTTTTCGCCCTACCCGCGACTGGTTCAAATTTTCCAAAATATGACCAAATTGATTTCTTCAAATAGCCCCCGAGACCCCCCCCCAATTCAGCCGTCTCCGCTCTGTGGGATCTTCTAACATCCAAAGGCATCAATATTCAGAAGATAAAGCAGATCCGATGAGTTTTTATTTTTTCGCCCTACCCGCGACTGGTTCAAATTTTCCAAAATATGACCAAATTGATTTCTTCAAAATAGCCCCCGAGACCCCCCCAATTCAGCCGTCTCCGCTCTGTGGGATCTTCTAACATCCAAAGGCATCAATATTCAGAAGATAAAGCAGATCCGATGAGTTTTTATTTTTCGCCCTACCCGCGACTGGTTCAAATTTTCCAAAATATGACCAAATTGATTTCTTCAAAATAGCCCCCGAGACCCCCCCCAATTCAGCCGTCTCCGCTCTGTGGGATCTTCTAACATCCAAAGGCATCAATATTCAGAAGATAAAGCAGATCCGATGAGTTTTTATTTTTCGCCCTACCCGCGACTGGTTCAAATTTTCCAAAATATGACCAAATTGATTTCTTCAAAATAGCCCCCGAGACCCCCCCCAATTCAGCCGTCTCCGCTCTGTGGGATCTTCTAACATCCAAAGGCATCAATATTCAGAAGATAAAGCAGATCCGATGAGTTTTTATTTTTCGCCTACTGTTCAATATGACAAATTGATTTCTTCAAAATAGCCCCCGAGACCCCCGCAGATCCGATGAGTTTTTATTTTTCGCCCTACCCGCGACTGGTTCAAATTTTCCAAAATATGACCAAATTGATTTCTTCAAAATAGCCCCCGAGACCCCCCCCAATTCAGCCGTCTCCGCTCTGTGGGACTAACATCCAAGAGTTTTTATTTTTCGCCCTACCCGCGACTGGTTCAAATTTTCCAAAATATGACCAAATTGATTTCTTCAAAATAGCCCCCGAGACCCCCCCCAATTCAGCCGTCTCCGCTCTGTGGGATCTTCTAACATCCAAAGGCATCAATATTCAGAAGATAAAGCAGATCCGATGAGTTTTTATTTTTCGCCCTACCCGCGACTGGTTCAAATTTTCCAAAATATGACCAAATTGATTTCTTCAAAATAGCCCCCGAGACCCCCCCCAATTCAGCCGTCTCCGCTCTGTGGGATCTTCTAACATCCAAAGGCATCAATATTCAGAAGATAAAGCAGATCCGATGAGTTTTTATTTTTCGCCCTACCCGCGACTGGTTCAAATTTTCCAAAATATGACCAAATTGATTTCTTCAAAATAGCCCCCGAGACCCCCCCCAATTCAGCCGTCTCCGCTCTGTGGGATCTTCTAACATCCAAAGGCATCAATATTCAGAAGATAAAGCAGATCCGATGAGTTTTTATTTTTCGCCCTACCCGCGACTGGTTCAAATTTTCCAAAATATGACCAAATTGATTTCTTCAAAATAGCCCCCGAGACCCCCCCCAATTCAGCCGTCTCCGCTCTGTGGGATCTTCTAACATCCAAAGGCATCAATATTCAGAAGATAAAGCAGATCCGATGAGTTTTTATTTTTCGCCCTACCCGCGACTGGTTCAAATTTTCCAAAATATGACCAAATTGATTTCTTCAAAATAGCCCCCGAGACCCCCCCCAATTCAGCCGTCTCCGCTCTGTGGGATCTTCTAACATCCAAAGGCATCAATATTCAGAAGATAAAGCAGATCCGATGAGTTTTTATTTTTCGCCCTACCCGCGACTGGTTCAAATTTTCCAAAATATGACCAAATTGATTTCTTCAAAATAGCCCCCGAGACCCCCCCCAATTCAGCCGTCTCCGCTCTGTGGGATCTTCTAACATCCAAAGGCATCAATATTCAGAAGATAAAGCAGATCCGATGAGTTTTTATTTTTCGCCCTACCCGCGACTGGTTCAAATTTTCCAAAATATGACCAAATTGATTTCTTCAAAATAGCCCCCGAGACCCCCCCCAATTCAGCCGTCTCCGCTCTGTGGGATCTTCTAACATCCAAAGGCATCAATATTCAGAAGATAAAGCAGATCCGATGAGTTTTTATTTTTCGCCCTACCCGCGACTGGTTCAAATTTTCCAAAATATGACCAAATTGATTTCTTCAAAATAGCCCCCGAGACCCCCCCCAATTCAGCCGTCTCCGCTCTGTGGGATCTTCTAACATCCAAAGGCATCAATATTCAGAAGATAAAGCAGATCCGATGAGTTTTTATTTTTCGCCCTACCCGCGACTGGTTCAAATTTTCCAAAATATGACCAAATTGATTTCTTCAAAATAGCCCCCGAGACCCCCCCCAATTCAGCCGTCTCCGCTCTGTGGGATCTTCTAACATCCAAAGGCATCAATATTCAGAAGATAAAGCAGATCCGATGAGTTTTTATTTTTCGCCCTACCCGCGACTGGTTCAAATTTTCCAAAATATGACCAAATTGATTTCTTCAAAATAGCCCCCGAGACCCCCCCCAATTCAGCCGTCTCCGCTCTGTGGGATCTTCTAACATCCAAAGGCATCAATATTCAGAAGATAAAGCAGATCCGATGAGTTTTTATTTTTCGCCCTACCCGCGACTGGTTCAAATTTTCCAAAATATGACCAAATTGATTTCTTCAAAATAGCCCCCGAGACCCCCCCCAATTCAGCCGTCTCCGCTCTGTGGGATCTTCTAACATCCAAAGGCATCAATATTCAGAAGATAAAGCAGATCCGATGAGTTTTTATTTTTCGCCCTACCCGCGACTGGTTCAAATTTTCCAAAATATGACCAAATTGATTTCTTCAAAATAGCCCCCGAGACCCCCCCCAATTCAGCCGTCTCCGCTCTGTGGGATCTTCTAACATCCAAAGGCATCAATATTCAGAAGATAAAGCAGATCCGATGAGTTTTTATTTTTCGCCCTACCCGCGACTGGTTCAAATTTTCCAAAATATGACCAAATTGATTTCTTCAAAATAGCCCCCGAGACCCCCCCCAATTCAGCCGTCTCCGCTCTGTGGGATCTTCTAACATCCAAAGGCATCAATATTCAGAAGATAAAGCAGATCCGATGAGTTTTTATTTTTCGCCCTACCCGCGACTGGTTCAAATTTTCCAAAATATGACCAAATTGATTTCTTCAAAATAGCCCCCGAGACCCCCCCCAATTCAGCCGTCTCCGCTCTGTGGGATCTTCTAACATCCAAAGGCATCAATATTCAGAAGATAAAGCAGATCCGATGAGTTTTTATTTTTCGCCCTACCCGCGACTGGTTCAAATTTTCCAAAATATGACCAAATTGATTTCTTCAAAATAGCCCCCGAGACCCCCCCCAATTCAGCCGTCTCCGCTCTGTGGGATCTTCTAACATCCAAAGGCATCAATATTCAGAAGATAAAGCAGATCCGATGAGTTTTTATTTTTCGCCCTACCCGCGACTGGTTCAAATTTTCCAAAATATGACCAAATTGATTTCTTCAAAATAGCCCCCGAGACCCCCCCCAATTCAGCCGTCTCCGCTCTGTGGGATCTTCTAACATCCAAAGGCATCAATATTCAGAAGATAAAGCAGATCCGATGAGTTTTTATTTTTCGCCCTACCCGCGACTGGTTCAAATTTTCCAAAATATGACCAAATTGATTTCTTCAAAATAGCCCCCGAGACCCCCCCCAATTCAGCCGTCTCCGCTCTGTGGGATCTTCTAACATCCAAAGGCATCAATATTCAGAAGATAAAGCAGATCCGATGAGTTTTTATTTTTCGCCCTACCCGCGACTGGTTCAAATTTTCCAAAATATGACCAAATTGATTTCTTCAAAATAGCCCCCGAGACCCCCCCCAATTCAGCCGTCTCCGCTCTGTGGGATCTTCTAACATCCAAAGGCATCAATATTCAGAAGATAAAGCAGATCCGATGAGTTTTTATTTTTCGCCCTACCCGCGACTGGTTCAAATTTTCCAAAATATGACCAAATTGATTTCTTCAAAATAGCCCCCGAGACCCCCCCCAATTCAGCCGTCTCCGCTCTGTGGGATCTTCTAACATCCAAAGGCATCAATATTCAGAAGATAAAGCAGATCCGATGAGTTTTTATTTTTCGCCCTACCCGCGACTGGTTCAAATTTTCCAAAATATGACCAAATTGATTTCTTCAAAATAGCCCCCGAGACCCCCCCCAATTCAGCCGTCTCCGCTCTGTGGGATCTTCTAACATCCAAAGGCATCAATATTCAGAAGATAAAGCAGATCCGATGAGTTTTTATTTTTCGCCCTACCCGCGACTGGTTCAAATTTTCCAAAATATGACCAAATTGATTTCTTCAAAATAGCCCCCGAGACCCCCCCCAATTCAGCCGTCTCCGCTCTGTGGGATCTTCTAACATCCAAAGGCATCAATATTCAGAAGATAAAGCAGATCCGATGAGTTTTTATTTTTCGCCCTACCCGCGACTGGTTCAAATTTTCCAAAATATGACCAAATTGATTTCTTCAAAATAGCCCCCGAGACCCCCCCCAATTCAGCCGTCTCCGCTCTGTGGGATCTTCTAACATCCAAAGGCATCAATATTCAGAAGATAAAGCAGATCCGATGAGTTTTTATTTTTCGCCCTACCCGCGACTGGTTCAAATTTTCCAAAATATGACCAAATTGATTTCTTCAAAATAGCCCCCGAGACCCCCCCCAATTCAGCCGTCTCCGCTCTGTGGGATCTTCTAACATCCAAAGGCATCAATATTCAGAAGATAAAGCAGATCCGATGAGTTTTTATTTTTCGCCCTACCCGCGACTGGTTCAAATTTTCCAAAATATGACCAAATTGATTTCTTCAAAATAGCCCCCGAGACCCCCCCCAATTCAGCCGTCTCCGCTCTGTGGGATCTTCTAACATCCAAAGGCATCAATATTCAGAAGATAAAGCAGATCCGATGAGTTTTTATTTTTCGCCCTACCCGCGACTGGTTCAAATTTTCCAAAATATGACCAAATTGATTTCTTCAAAATAGCCCCCGAGACCCCCCCCAATTCAGCCGTCTCCGCTCTGTGGGATCTTCTAACATCCAAAGGCATCAATATTCAGAAGATAAAGCAGATCCGATGAGTTTTTATTTTTCGCCCTACCCGCGACTGGTTCAAATTTTCCAAAATATGACCAAATTGATTTCTTCAAAATAGCCCCCGAGACCCCCCCCAATTCAGCCGTCTCCGCTCTGTGGGATCTTCTAACATCCAAAGGCATCAATATTCAGAAGATAAAGCAGATCCGATGAGTTTTTATTTTTCGCCCTACCCGCGACTGGTTCAAATTTTCCAAAATATGACCAAATTGATTTCTTCAAAATAGCCCCCGAGACCCCCCCCAATTCAGCCGTCTCCGCTCTGTGGGATCTTCTAACATCCAAAGGCATCAATATTCAGAAGATAAAGCAGATCCGATGAGTTTTTATTTTTCGCCCTACCCGCGACTGGTTCAAATTTTCCAAAATATGACCAAATTGATTTCTTCAAAATAGCCCCCGAGACCCCCCCCAATTCAGCCGTCTCCGCTCTGTGGGATCTTCTAACATCCAAAGGCATCAATATTCAGAAGATAAAGCAGATCCGATGAGTTTTTATTTTTCGCCCTACCCGCGACTGGTTCAAATTTTCCAAAATATGACCAAATTGATTTCTTCAAAATAGCCCCCGAGACCCCCCCCAATTCAGCCGTCTCCGCTCTGTGGGATCTTCTAACATCCAAAGGCATCAATATTCAGAAGATAAAGCAGATCCGATGAGTTTTTATTTTTCGCCCTACCCGCGACTGGTTCAAATTTTCCAAAATATGACCAAATTGATTTCTTCAAAATAGCCCCCGAGACCCCCCCCAATTCAGCCGTCTCCGCTCTGTGGGATCTTCTAACATCCAAAGGCATCAATATTCAGAAGATAAAGCAGATCCGATGAGTTTTTATTTTTCGCCCTACCCGCGACTGGTTCAAATTTTCCAAAATATGACCAAATTGATTTCTTCAAAATAGCCCCCGAGACCCCCCCCAATTCAGCCGTCTCCGCTCTGTGGGATCTTCTAACATCCAAAGGCATCAATATTCAGAAGATAAAGCAGATCCGATGAGTTTTTATTTTTCGCCCTACCCGCGACTGGTTCAAATTTTCCAAAATATGACCAAATTGATTTCTTCAAAATAGCCCCCGAGACCCCCCCCAATTCAGCCGTCTCCGCTCTGTGGGATCTTCTAACATCCAAAGGCATCAATATTCAGAAGATAAAGCAGATCCGATGAGTTTTTATTTTTCGCCCTACCCGCGACTGGTTCAAATTTTCCAAAATATGACCAAATTGATTTCTTCAAAATAGCCCCCGAGACCCCCCCCAATTCAGCCGTCTCCGCTCTGTGGGATCTTCTAACATCCAAAGGCATCAATATTCAGAAGATAAAGCAGATCCGATGAGTTTTTATTTTTCGCCCTACCCGCGACTGGTTCAAATTTTCCAAAATATGACCAAATTGATTTCTTCAAAATAGCCCCCGAGACCCCCCCCAATTCAGCCGTCTCCGCTCTGTGGGATCTTCTAACATCCAAAGGCATCAATATTCAGAAGATAAAGCAGATCCGATGAGTTTTTATTTTTCGCCCTACCCGCGACTGGTTCAAATTTTCCAAAATATGACCAAATTGATTTCTTCAAAATAGCCCCCGAGACCCCCCCCAATTCAGCCGTCTCCGCTCTGTGGGATCTTCTAACATCCAAAGGCATCAATATTCAGAAGATAAAGCAGATCCGATGAGTTTTTATTTTTCGCCCTACCCGCGACTGGTTCAAATTTTCCAAAATATGACCAAATTGATTTCTTCAAAATAGCCCCCGAGACCCCCCCCAATTCAGCCGTCTCCGCTCTGTGGGATCTTCTAACATCCAAAGGCATCAATATTCAGAAGATAAAGCAGATCCGATGAGTTTTTATTTTTCGCCCTACCCGCGACTGGTTCAAATTTTCCAAAATATGACCAAATTGATTTCTTCAAAATAGCCCCCGAGACCCCCCCCAATTCAGCCGTCTCCGCTCTGTGGGATCTTCTAACATCCAAAGGCATCAATATTCAGAAGATAAAGCAGATCCGATGAGTTTTTATTTTTCGCCCTACCCGCGACTGGTTCAAATTTTCCAAAATATGACCAAATTGATTTCTTCAAAATAGCCCCCGAGACCCCCCCCAATTCAGCCGTCTCCGCTCTGTGGGATCTTCTAACATCCAAAGGCATCAATATTCAGAAGATAAAGCAGATCCGATGAGTTTTTATTTTTCGCCCTACCCGCGACTGGTTCAAATTTTCCAAAATATGACCAAATTGATTTCTTCAAAATAGCCCCCGAGACCCCCCCCAATTCAGCCGTCTCCGCTCTGTGGGATCTTCTAACATCCAAAGGCATCAATATTCAGAAGATAAAGCAGATCCGATGAGTTTTTATTTTTCGCCCTACCCGCGACTGGTTCAAATTTTCCAAAATATGACCAAATTGATTTCTTCAAAATAGCCCCCGAGACCCCCCCCAATTCAGCCGTCTCCGCTCTGTGGGATCTTCTAACATCCAAAGGCATCAATATTCAGAAGATAAAGCAGATCCGATGAGTTTTTATTTTTCGCCCTACCCGCGACTGGTTCAAATTTTCCAAAATATGACCAAATTGATTTCTTCAAAATAGCCCCCGAGACCCCCCCCAATTCAGCCGTCTCCGCTCTGTGGGATCTTCTAACATCCAAAGGCATCAATATTCAGAAGATAAAGCAGATCCGATGAGTTTTTATTTTTCGCCCTACCCGCGACTGGTTCAAATTTTCCAAAATATGACCAAATTGATTTCTTCAAAATAGCCCCCGAGACCCCCCCCAATTCAGCCGTCTCCGCTCTGTGGGATCTTCTAACATCCAAAGGCATCAATATTCAGAAGATAAAGCAGATCCGATGAGTTTTTATTTTTCGCCCTACCCGCGACTGGTTCAAATTTTCCAAAATATGACCAAATTGATTTCTTCAAAATAGCCCCCGAGACCCCCCCCAATTCAGCCGTCTCCGCTCTGTGGGATCTTCTAACATCCAAAGGCATCAATATTCAGAAGATAAAGCAGATCCGATGAGTTTTTATTTTTCGCCCTACCCGCGACTGGTTCAAATTTTCCAAAATATGACCAAATTGATTTCTTCAAAATAGCCCCCGAGACCCCCCCCAATTCAGCCGTCTCCGCTCTGTGGGATCTTCTAACATCCAAAGGCATCAATATTCAGAAGATAAAGCAGATCCGATGAGTTTTTATTTTTCGCCCTACCCGCGACTGGTTCAAATTTTCCAAAATATGACCAAATTGATTTCTTCAAAATAGCCCCCGAGACCCCCCCCAATTCAGCCGTCTCCGCTCTGTGGGATCTTCTAACATCCAAAGGCATCAATATTCAGAAGATAAAGCAGATCCGATGAGTTTTTATTTTTCGCCCTACCCGCGACTGGTTCAAATTTTCCAAAATATGACCAAATTGATTTCTTCAAAATAGCCCCCGAGACCCCCCCCAATTCAGCCGTCTCCGCTCTGTGGGATCTTCTAACATCCAAAGGCATCAATATTCAGAAGATAAAGCAGATCCGATGAGTTTTTATTTTTCGCCCTACCCGCGACTGGTTCAAATTTTCCAAAATATGACCAAATTGATTTCTTCAAAATAGCCCCCGAGACCCCCCCCAATTCAGCCGTCTCCGCTCTGTGGGATCTTCTAACATCCAAAGGCATCAATATTCAGAAGATAAAGCAGATCCGATGAGTTTTTATTTTTCGCCCTACCCGCGACTGGTTCAAATTTTCCAAAATATGACCAAATTGATTTCTTCAAAATAGCCCCCGAGACCCCCCCCAATTCAGCCGTCTCCGCTCTGTGGGATCTTCTAACATCCAAAGGCATCAATATTCAGAAGATAAAGCAGATCCGATGAGTTTTTATTTTTCGCCCTACCCGCGACTGGTTCAAATTTTCCAAAATATGACCAAATTGATTTCTTCAAAATAGCCCCCGAGACCCCCCCCAATTCAGCCGTCTCCGCTCTGTGGGATCTTCTAACATCCAAAGGCATCAATATTCAGAAGATAAAGCAGATCCGATGAGTTTTTATTTTTCGCCCTACCCGCGACTGGTTCAAATTTTCCAAAATATGACCAAATTGATTTCTTCAAAATAGCCCCCGAGACCCCCCCCAATTCAGCCGTCTCCGCTCTGTGGGATCTTCTAACATCCAAAGGCATCAATATTCAGAAGATAAAGCAGATCCGATGAGTTTTTATTTTTCGCCCTACCCGCGACTGGTTCAAATTTTCCAAAATATGACCAAATTGATTTCTTCAAAATAGCCCCCGAGACCCCCCCCAATTCAGCCGTCTCCGCTCTGTGGGATCTTCTAACATCCAAAGGCATCAATATTCAGAAGATAAAGCAGATCCGATGAGTTTTTATTTTTCGCCCTACCCGCGACTGGTTCAAATTTTCCAAAATATGACCAAATTGATTTCTTCAAAATAGCCCCCGAGACCCCCCCCAATTCAGCCGTCTCCGCTCTGTGGGATCTTCTAACATCCAAAGGCATCAATATTCAGAAGATAAAGCAGATCCGATGAGTTTTTATTTTTCGCCCTACCCGCGACTGGTTCAAATTTTCCAAAATATGACCAAATTGATTTCTTCAAAATAGCCCCCGAGACCCCCCCCAATTCAGCCGTCTCCGCTCTGTGGGATCTTCTAACATCCAAAGGCATCAATATTCAGAAGATAAAGCAGATCCGATGAGTTTTTATTTTTCGCCCTACCCGCGACTGGTTCAAATTTTCCAAAATATGACCAAATTGATTTCTTCAAAATAGCCCCCGAGACCCCCCCCAATTCAGCCGTCTCCGCTCTGTGGGATCTTCTAACATCCAAAGGCATCAATATTCAGAAGATAAAGCAGATCCGATGAGTTTTTATTTTTCGCCCTACCCGCGACTGGTTCAAATTTTCCAAAATATGACCAAATTGATTTCTTCAAAATAGCCCCCGAGACCCCCCCCAATTCAGCCGTCTCCGCTCTGTGGGATCTTCTAACATCCAAAGGCATCAATATTCAGAAGATAAAGCAGATCCGATGAGTTTTTATTTTTCGCCCTACCCGCGACTGGTTCAAATTTTCCAAAATATGACCAAATTGATTTCTTCAAAATAGCCCCCGAGACCCCCCCCAATTCAGCCGTCTCCGCTCTGTGGGATCTTCTAACATCCAAAGGCATCAATATTCAGAAGATAAAGCAGATCCGATGAGTTTTTATTTTTCGCCCTACCCGCGACTGGTTCAAATTTTCCAAAATATGACCAAATTGATTTCTTCAAAATAGCCCCCGAGACCCCCCCCAATTCAGCCGTCTCCGCTCTGTGGGATCTTCTAACATCCAAAGGCATCAATATTCAGAAGATAAAGCAGATCCGATGAGTTTTTATTTTTCGCCCTACCCGCGACTGGTTCAAATTTTCCAAAATATGACCAAATTGATTTCTTCAAAATAGCCCCCGAGACCCCCCCCAATTCAGCCGTCTCCGCTCTGTGGGATCTTCTAACATCCAAAGGCATCAATATTCAGAAGATAAAGCAGATCCGATGAGTTTTTATTTTTCGCCCTACCCGCGACTGGTTCAAATTTTCCAAAATATGACCAAATTGATTTCTTCAAAATAGCCCCCGAGACCCCCCCCAATTCAGCCGTCTCCGCTCTGTGGGATCTTCTAACATCCAAAGGCATCAATATTCAGAAGATAAAGCAGATCCGATGAGTTTTTATTTTTCGCCCTACCCGCGACTGGTTCAAATTTTCCAAAATATGACCAAATTGATTTCTTCAAAATAGCCCCCGAGACCCCCCCCAATTCAGCCGTCTCCGCTCTGTGGGATCTTCTAACATCCAAAGGCATCAATATTCAGAAGATAAAGCAGATCCGATGAGTTTTTATTTTTCGCCCTACCCGCGACTGGTTCAAATTTTCCAAAATATGACCAAATTGATTTCTTCAAAATAGCCCCCGAGACCCCCCCCAATTCAGCCGTCTCCGCTCTGTGGGATCTTCTAACATCCAAAGGCATCAATATTCAGAAGATAAAGCAGATCCGATGAGTTTTTATTTTTCGCCCTACCCGCGACTGGTTCAAATTTTCCAAAATATGACCAAATTGATTTCTTCAAAATAGCCCCCGAGACCCCCCCCAATTCAGCCGTCTCCGCTCTGTGGGATCTTCTAACATCCAAAGGCATCAATATTCAGAAGATAAAGCAGATCCGATGAGTTTTTATTTTTCGCCCTACCCGCGACTGGTTCAAATTTTCCAAAATATGACCAAATTGATTTCTTCAAAATAGCCCCCGAGACCCCCCCCAATTCAGCCGTCTCCGCTCTGTGGGATCTTCTAACATCCAAAGGCATCAATATTCAGAAGATAAAGCAGATCCGATGAGTTTTTATTTTTCGCCCTACCCGCGACTGGTTCAAATTTTCCAAAATATGACCAAATTGATTTCTTCAAAATAGCCCCCGAGACCCCCCCCAATTCAGCCGTCTCCGCTCTGTGGGATCTTCTAACATCCAAAGGCATCAATATTCAGAAGATAAAGCAGATCCGATGAGTTTTTATTTTTCGCCCTACCCGCGACTGGTTCAAATTTTCCAAAATATGACCAAATTGATTTCTTCAAAATAGCCCCCGAGACCCCCCCCAATTCAGCCGTCTCCGCTCTGTGGGATCTTCTAACATCCAAAGGCATCAATATTCAGAAGATAAAGCAGATCCGATGAGTTTTTATTTTTCGCCCTACCCGCGACTGGTTCAAATTTTCCAAAATATGACCAAATTGATTTCTTCAAAATAGCCCCCGAGACCCCCCCCAATTCAGCCGTCTCCGCTCTGTGGGATCTTCTAACATCCAAAGGCATCAATATTCAGAAGATAAAGCAGATCCGATGAGTTTTTATTTTTCGCCCTACCCGCGACTGGTTCAAATTTTCCAAAATATGACCAAATTGATTTCTTCAAAATAGCCCCCGAGACCCCCCCCAATTCAGCCGTCTCCGCTCTGTGGGATCTTCTAACATCCAAAGGCATCAATATTCAGAAGATAAAGCAGATCCGATGAGTTTTTATTTTTCGCCCTACCCGCGACTGGTTCAAATTTTCCAAAATATGACCAAATTGATTTCTTCAAAATAGCCCCCGAGACCCCCCCCAATTCAGCCGTCTCCGCTCTGTGGGATCTTCTAACATCCAAAGGCATCAATATTCAGAAGATAAAGCAGATCCGATGAGTTTTTATTTTTCGCCCTACCCGCGACTGGTTCAAATTTTCCAAAATATGACCAAATTGATTTCTTCAAAATAGCCCCCGAGACCCCCCCCAATTCAGCCGTCTCCGCTCTGTGGGATCTTCTAACATCCAAAGGCATCAATATTCAGAAGATAAAGCAGATCCGATGAGTTTTTATTTTTCGCCCTACCCGCGACTGGTTCAAATTTTCCAAAATATGACCAAATTGATTTCTTCAAAATAGCCCCCGAGACCCCCCCCAATTCAGCCGTCTCCGCTCTGTGGGATCTTCTAACATCCAAAGGCATCAATATTCAGAAGATAAAGCAGATCCGATGAGTTTTTATTTTTCGCCCTACCCGCGACTGGTTCAAATTTTCCAAAATATGACCAAATTGATTTCTTCAAAATAGCCCCCGAGACCCCCCCCAATTCAGCCGTCTCCGCTCTGTGGGATCTTCTAACATCCAAAGGCATCAATATTCAGAAGATAAAGCAGATCCGATGAGTTTTTATTTTTCGCCCTACCCGCGACTGGTTCAAATTTTCCAAAATATGACCAAATTGATTTCTTCAAAATAGCCCCCGAGACCCCCCCCAATTCAGCCGTCTCCGCTCTGTGGGATCTTCTAACATCCAAAGGCATCAATATTCAGAAGATAAAGCAGATCCGATGAGTTTTTATTTTTCGCCCTACCCGCGACTGGTTCAAATTTTCCAAAATATGACCAAATTGATTTCTTCAAAATAGCCCCCGAGACCCCCCCCAATTCAGCCGTCTCCGCTCTGTGGGATCTTCTAACATCCAAAGGCATCAATATTCAGAAGATAAAGCAGATCCGATGAGTTTTTATTTTTCGCCCTACCCGCGACTGGTTCAAATTTTCCAAAATATGACCAAATTGATTTCTTCAAAATAGCCCCCGAGACCCCCCCCAATTCAGCCGTCTCCGCTCTGTGGGATCTTCTAACATCCAAAGGCATCAATATTCAGAAGATAAAGCAGATCCGATGAGTTTTTATTTTTCGCCCTACCCGCGACTGGTTCAAATTTTCCAAAATATGACCAAATTGATTTCTTCAAAATAGCCCCCGAGACCCCCCCCAATTCAGCCGTCTCCGCTCTGTGGGATCTTCTAACATCCAAAGGCATCAATATTCAGAAGATAAAGCAGATCCGATGAGTTTTTATTTTTCGCCCTACCCGCGACTGGTTCAAATTTTCCAAAATATGACCAAATTGATTTCTTCAAAATAGCCCCCGAGACCCCCCCCAATTCAGCCGTCTCCGCTCTGTGGGATCTTCTAACATCCAAAGGCATCAATATTCAGAAGATAAAGCAGATCCGATGAGTTTTTATTTTTCGCCCTACCCGCGACTGGTTCAAATTTTCCAAAATATGACCAAATTGATTTCTTCAAAATAGCCCCCGAGACCCCCCCCAATTCAGCCGTCTCCGCTCTGTGGGATCTTCTAACATCCAAAGGCATCAATATTCAGAAGATAAAGCAGATCCGATGAGTTTTTATTTTTCGCCCTACCCGCGACTGGTTCAAATTTTCCAAAATATGACCAAATTGATTTCTTCAAAATAGCCCCCGAGACCCCCCCCAATTCAGCCGTCTCCGCTCTGTGGGATCTTCTAACATCCAAAGGCATCAATATTCAGAAGATAAAGCAGATCCGATGAGTTTTTATTTTTCGCCCTACCAGCGACTGGTTCAAATTTTCCAAAATATGACCAAATTGATTTCTTCAAAATAGCCCCCGAGACCCCCCCCAATTCAGCCGTCTCCGCTCTGTGGGATCTTCTAACATCCAAAGGCATCAATATTCAGAAGATAAAGCAGATCCGATGAGTTTTTATTTTTCGCCCTACCCGCGACTGGTTCAAATTTTCCAAAATATGACCAAATTGATTTCTTCAAAATAGCCCCCGAGACCCCCCCCAATTCAGCCGTCTCCGCTCTGTGGGATCTTCTAACATCCAAAGGCATCAATATTCAGAAGATAAAGCAGATCCGATGAGTTTTTATTTTTCGCCCTACCCGCGACTGGTTCAAATTTTCCAAAATATGACCAAATTGATTTCTTCAAAATAGCCCCCGAGACCCCCCCCAATTCAGCCGTCTCCGCTCTGTGGGATCTTCTAACATCCAAAGGCATCAATATTCAGAAGATAAAGCAGATCCGATGAGTTTTTATTTTTCGCCCTACCCGCGACTGGTTCAAATTTTCCAAAATATGACCAAATTGATTTCTTCAAAATAGCCCCCGAGACCCCCCCCAATTCAGCCGTCTCCGCTCTGTGGGATCTTCTAACATCCAAAGGCATCAATATTCAGAAGATAAAGCAGATCCGATGAGTTTTTATTTTTCGCCCTACCCGCGACTGGTTCAAATTTTCCAAAATATGACCAAATTGATTTCTTCAAAATAGCCCCCGAGACCCCCCCCAATTCAGCCGTCTCCGCTCTGTGGGATCTTCTAACATCCAAAGGCATCAATATTCAGAAGATAAAGCAGATCCGATGAGTTTTTATTTTTCGCCCTACCCGCGACTGGTTCAAATTTTCCAAAATATGACCAAATTGATTTCTTCAAAATAGCCCCCGAGACCCCCCCCAATTCAGCCGTCTCCGCTCTGTGGGATCTTCTAACATCCAAAGGCATCAATATTCAGAAGATAAAGCAGATCCGATGAGTTTTTATTTTTCGCCCTACCCGCGACTGGTTCAAATTTTCCAAAATATGACCAAATTGATTTCTTCAAAATAGCCCCCGAGACCCCCCCCAATTCAGCCGTCTCCGCTCTGTGGGATCTTCTAACATCCAAAGGCATCAATATTCAGAAGATAAAGCAGATCCGATGAGTTTTTATTTTTCGCCCTACCCGCGACTGGTTCAAATTTTCCAAAATATGACCAAATTGATTTCTTCAAAATAGCCCCCGAGACCCCCCCCAATTCAGCCGTCTCCGCTCTGTGGGATCTTCTAACATCCAAAGGCATCAATATTCAGAAGATAAAGCAGATCCGATGAGTTTTTATTTTTCGCCCTACCCGCGACTGGTTCAAATTTTCCAAAATATGACCAAATTGATTTCTTCAAAATAGCCCCCGAGACCCCCCCCAATTCAGCCGTCTCCGCTCTGTGGGATCTTCTAACATCCAAAGGCATCAATATTCAGAAGATAAAGCAGATCCGATGAGTTTTTATTTTTCGCCCTACCCGCGACTGGTTCAAATTTTCCAAAATATGACCAAATTGATTTCTTCAAAATAGCCCCCGAGACCCCCCCCAATTCAGCCGTCTCCGCTCTGTGGGATCTTCTAACATCCAAAGGCATCAATATTCAGAAGATAAAGCAGATCCGATGAGTTTTTATTTTTCGCCCTACCCGCGACTGGTTCAAATTTTCCAAAATATGACCAAATTGATTTCTTCAAAATAGCCCCCGAGACCCCCCCCAATTCAGCCGTCTCCGCTCTGTGGGATCTTCTAACATCCAAAGGCATCAATATTCAGAAGATAAAGCAGATCCGATGAGTTTTTATTTTTCGCCCTACCCGCGACTGGTTCAAATTTTCCAAAATATGACCAAATTGATTTCTTCAAAATAGCCCCCGAGACCCCCCCCAATTCAGCCGTCTCCGCTCTGTGGGATCTTCTAACATCCAAAGGCATCAATATTCAGAAGATAAAGCAGATCCGATGAGTTTTTATTTTTCGCCCTACCCGCGACTGGTTCAAATTTTCCAAAATATGACCAAATTGATTTCTTCAAAATAGCCCCCGAGACCCCCCCCAATTCAGCCGTCTCCGCTCTGTGGGATCTTCTAACATCCAAAGGCATCAATATTCAGAAGATAAAGCAGATCCGATGAGTTTTTATTTTTCGCCCTACCCGCGACTGGTTCAAATTTTCCAAAATATGACCAAATTGATTTCTTCAAAATAGCCCCCGAGACCCCCCCCAATTCAGCCGTCTCCGCTCTGTGGGATCTTCTAACATCCAAAGGCATCAATATTCAGAAGATAAAGCAGATCCGATGAGTTTTTATTTTTCGCCCTACCCGCGACTGGTTCAAATTTTCCAAAATATGACCAAATTGATTTCTTCAAAATAGCCCCCGAGACCCCCCCCAATTCAGCCGTCTCCGCTCTGTGGGATCTTCTAACATCCAAAGGCATCAATATTCAGAAGATAAAGCAGATCCGATGAGTTTTTATTTTTCGCCCTACCCGCGACTGGTTCAAATTTTCCAAAATATGACCAAATTGATTTCTTCAAAATAGCCCCCGAGACCCCCCCCAATTCAGCCGTCTCCGCTCTGTGGGATCTTCTAACATCCAAAGGCATCAATATTCAGAAGATAAAGCAGATCCGATGAGTTTTTATTTTTCGCCCTACCCGCGACTGGTTCAAATTTTCCAAAATATGACCAAATTGATTTCTTCAAAATAGCCCCCGAGACCCCCCCCAATTCAGCCGTCTCCGCTCTGTGGGATCTTCTAACATCCAAAGGCATCAATATTCAGAAGATAAAGCAGATCCGATGAGTTTTTATTTTTCGCCCTACCCGCGACTGGTTCAAATTTTCCAAAATATGACCAAATTGATTTCTTCAAAATAGCCCCCGAGACCCCCCCCAATTCAGCCGTCTCCGCTCTGTGGGATCTTCTAACATCCAAAGGATGTATCGACTCGCCCTCCCCGACTGGTTCAAATTTTCCAAAATATGACCAAATTGATTCTTCAAAATAGCCCCCGAGACCCCCCCCCCAATTCAAGCCGTCTCCGCTCTCGTGGGATCTTCTAACATCAAAGGCCGTCTCCGCTCTGTGGGATCTTCTAACATCCAAAGGCATCAATATTCAGAAGATAAAGCAGATCCGATGAGTTTTTATTTTTCGCCCTACCCGCGACTGGTTCAAATTTTCCAAAATATGACCAAATTGATTTCTTCAAAATAGCCCCCGAGACCCCCCCCAATTCAGCCGTCTCCGCTCTGTGGGATCTTCTAACATCCAAAGGCATCAATATTCAGAAGATAAAGCAGATCCGATGAGTTTTTATTTTTCGCCCTACCCGCGACTGGTTCAAATTTTCCAAAATATGACCAAATTGATTTCTTCAAAATAGCCCCCGAGACCCCCCCCAATTCAGCCGTCTCCGCTCTGTGGGATCTTCTAACATCCAAAGGCATCAATATTCAGAAGATAAAGCAGATCCGATGAGTTTTTATTTTTCGCCCTACCCGCGACTGGTTCAAATTTTCCAAAATATGACCAAATTGATTTCTTCAAAATAGCCCCCGAGACCCCCCCCAATTCAGCCGTCTCCGCTCTGTGGGATCTTCTA
>NW_026974469.1:0-17876 GCF_037042905.1 Lytechinus pictus | reverse complement strand
TGAATTTTTCTTTTATTTTTTGTTATTCTTTATTTTTCTGATTGCACGTAAGAGGGGCTAATTATGTATTCATTCATCAATAATTAAAAAAAACAATAAGATATTTAAAAAACTCCTTAATAGACTTGTAGCACATATACCACTGACATTACACACCAAATTTGAGCACTCTACACCTTTTTCTTCAGTCTCAATCTTTGGCCACAGTGTCACACCAACACACAAAATCACTATTCTGAGAAAACAAAGAAAATAAAAAGCTCATACTCACTGTACGTAGTAACGCATGTATCAAACACCCCTATATCCATCTCTATGACATAATAAGTACTTCAGAAAGCTGATATATGCAATATATACATATTTAATATTTACAAATGCTATATTTACATACATATACAAGTTTACAACAAAATATTTACATATTTACACATTTATGATCATTAAAATTGATAACAAAATATTGCACAAAATGGGAGGGTCCAGCAGCCAGCGTTAATATCTGATAATGCTACTGGACCCTCCTGAATATATGATGCTGGGGCAGTGAAAGTGATTATTTGACAGGCAGTGGCAGTGATCTACCAATTGTCGTCATTAATTGCTACAATAAAATAATAAAAATAATGAATAATAAATAATAAAATATAATAAATAATAAAAAATAAAAGAAGATATTGAAATAATAAAAACATATAAAAAATGAATGAAATACGTAATAAATTAATTCATAGATTAAGAATTAGAAATTAAAAGGAAAATCCAAATTCATATAAATAATTTGAATCAAAATTGGACATTAGATATAACTATTAACGAATATTTACAACAGGAAAATAAATGATCATAAATTAATCAATTGTCGCATGCGCAGTAAGGGAATATGATCATGCGGGCGATATTTACACCTCAAAAATTCATGTACTATGACAATTCCCTTAGCTTAATAGCCACCCATCGAATACAACCCCCCTTCCCTTTCTTCATCAGCTTCATCCCTACTTTTCCTTAACGCCCTAAGTGCCTTCCTCCTTCTTTTACTGACCTCCCTTGCCCTAATTCTTGCCCTCTTTATTCTATATTTATCTTTAATCTGCGCACAAATGGTAGTGTGAATCCCCATTTTGAGATTTAGTTTTTTGAAAATTCTGTAGCGACTAGACTCTGCGCCACAGTTGAACGCAAGAATTGCAAGGTTGACTGCATTGCGAACAACACGTGGACCTCTCCACAGGTGTTTAGGACACCTTTTCCAGATGAGAGCATTGAAGCTCTCATTCTGGTTCTGGGTGATACCTGGGAGGCATCTCTCAAGGAGATCTGGATTACTGAGTCGCGTGAATGTAGGAAGTAGAAGCTCGAGAAACACGGGATCCAAGTGATTCTCATTCATCTTCTCTTTTCCTGTCTTTTTGTATTCACACCAACCATCTTCCGGACAATACTGATGGCGCACATCACTATCAGACAAAGTGACTGAATGATAGAGAATAGCCAGTATTGCCCTGCGCATCTTCTCCACTGCCTCTTTCTTATCATTATCATTATCTAAAGCCTTCATATTAATTGTATTACTACGAATCGTTGACCTATATAATTTACATAACCTACCAATTGACCCTGTATCTGCTGTCCCTCTTAGCCTACCCTTAGCCCGCCCTACCCCCTTCCCATCCTCTAACTTACCCTTGTTATCCTTCCTTACCTTATCAAGTGCCTTATACATTCTTTTACCCACATGCCCTACACAATCTAATTTATGTACTGTACATTCATCCCCATATATATCCTTAACTGCTTTGTATGCCGCACTGTCCCCATCACTTAACATATACTTATACCTTAATTTATATTTATCTTCAGATCTACCCCAAATTTTAACAGCCGCATCTACCTCCATTTTTCCACTACTCCCTTTATGAATCCCTAAGCAAACATCCTTATGACTAGCTTCCCATGCCTTATATTTATCACTACTTTTATCCCAGCCCTTCCTATACTCACATTGTTTACATGTTTTTGACAGTACCTCAGTATCCAAAACCTCCCCAGTATCTATTGAGATCACCACCCCCACCCCATGATTCGATGTGTGGCCACGCCTATGCCAAGTACCATCGTAGGACACTGCCACCTCCACAAAGTCATCCTCTTTTATCGATGGGTCCTTATCCATGGCCCTCCTCCTTAGGCACTCTGCCGCCATCTTCATGTGCTCCTCAGTGGCCTGCAAAATAAAAATAGTGAGAAAATGGATTTCATGAACACTTAGTCTTTAGTCATTTATAGGCTTCACTAAAAAATGTTTTCAGCACTGAGTGAATTATTTTTGTATCATAGAAATGGATATCACTATATCACGATGCTCAACCATATAATTATAGCTTTGGAGTACATGTAAATGTAGGTTAATTATAGATTTTAGATAATTATGAGAAAGCGTGAAAGAATAATGACTCACTTCTTGTGCTGCTTTTGACAAAGCGGCCAGATGGCGTTCATAGGATGGGGCTGTAACTGGTGGCGAAGTACCCAGGATTGTTGTGAAGTCACATAGTCCCTCACGGGCTAGTCCAACTTCACTGGCCGCCAGCGTAGCTCTTCTGTTTATCTCGGCAGACTTCCCTGGCCCTTCACAAGCATTCTCTGAGGTACAAAATTCCTCCTCTTTGCTGCAGATGGAGCATCGTAAGACCAGGGTGCAACTCAGCCCCTCCCTCTTCGATGAGTCTTCAAAAGGAATCAGATGCCCTATAGTAGAAAATATGGATTATGGAATAGCTGTTTAACTAAAATTAATCAAAGGTTGACATTACATCTGCAATTTTGAGAAGAATAGGATCAATATTATAGTAAAATGAGGATTTTTATTGTTTACTAGACTTATTCTATATGTTATTGTATTTAAAGTGGATTATGTAAACCCAAACTTTCAGTTTATTTTTTTAGAAAAAAAATTGTGGAATTCAGAATATACTCCTAGGCCTACCCTAAATTAAAAAGCAAACCATTTCAGATCAATAATATCAAGTTATAGATATACTTTGATAATGATTTTGCAAACAATGGTGGATTTGTAACCCAACATTTGTCAGTCTTTTTATTATTTCTTATAATTAGACTTCAGTCTTTACTTTATTTCATTTTTTTTTTTTTTTGCTGCCAGGCAGTCATATGGCAGTAGTGTCTGTACATGCACATGTATCTCAAAATATTGCATTTTGAAATGGGTAAGAGCTACATTCATGAAATGTGAATTATCAAAAATAACAACCAATAAGAAGTACATACCTCCCTGGCACACATGAGCCCTTTGCAAAGTAGAAGCAAGCTGTTTGCCACTGATCAGGTAAAAACCTTCAAGATCCCTACGTGAATCTGTACATGTGGGACCGCTTTGTAGATCTGGGCTTTCACTGGTTTTGTTGAGAGATAGCTTTCTTTCTGATGCTGTTATCACTTCCTCCTCCTCCTCTTCTCTATTTTCCAGCTTTTTCATGACATGGTATGGTGTTCCTCTAAAGAAGTTCTTCTTTTTTACGTATTTTGGGGTTTTGCGAGGCATTTTGAGTCGAGTATCCACACACAGCCAAGATCACATGAGTTTGAAGAAAAGTGATTGTTCTGTCTCCGCCTCTAGATGGCAGTATTGCACATGTATAAAACTAGTCTAGGAATTCAGACCTTGTTCTCCTCTTCATTTTGAGACCTTATTTGATAGGTTTTGGTTTACAATTTTATTTTTAATGAATTTTCAAAGAAAATAATGCGATTTTCGTGTGAAGGGAGCGCCAAAAGGTAATTCAATGCTGTGAAATCCTTGACTTTGAACTTGAATTTAACATATTTCTAGTGATTTATTTGACATAAAAATTTAGATTATGGTATTTCAGATATCCCTTATTCCAATGATCCAAAAATTAAAAAAATGTTTTTTTGTGTCAAAATTGTCCCAGATTACTATGTGGCTTTTAAACAAATTTTCAATTTCAGGTGTATATGATTGTACTTGACATAGTATTATTATTTATATACTTTATATTAGTATTGTATGTATACCGCCTGTGGAGGACAGATGTCTGTGTTTTAATATGCATGGGCTAATAAATGAATCTGAACTGATACATCGTGTTGTAAAACTGAATGTCTGTCAAGTTCTCTGTCAGATTCCCCACCATTGCCTTTATCATTACTTGATTTACACCGTGACTTATAGAATTGTAATGAAAAAAAGTTGCCTGTTTTATGTTTGGTTGGTCGATGTGTCGATCATGAAAAAGCAATATATCACTCAATTACAAATTAAGTAGGTCTATAATTCTGTCATGGTATCTGATGGTGTCTGATGTATAGCCATCACATCATGACAACACATGATTATGATGATGATATTCGTTTTCCTTTCAGTCTCCCCATGTAATTCTAATCCCTGTTTGAATGGAGGAACTTGTGTGAATATAAATCAGCAATCTGCTTTTATGTGTTCTTGTCTTTCTGGATTTATTGGAACAAGATGTGAACTCTCAGGTGAATATCTTAATATAATAATAAAGTAATAGATTTGAATACCTGGTTCTCGAGATAACTGACAAACCGTTTTGATGATCATCTTTAATATTGATTCATGTATGCATATCGGAGAGACAGTAATGATCTAATAAGACTTTGGGGTTCATGATTTTAAATGTCACGAATGTCAGTATATATACACTTGAAAATATATCATGCTCGCGATGACAATAGAACATTTTGGGTAATCATTTACAAGCTTAGATCATGTGTACATATATGAGTGAGATTTGGGTGACAAATTCAAAGATCTCAAAAGGGCATTATAAAAAAATGAAGCTAGGTGTCTGTAGTATATTCTTGGTCCCTGATAAATGGAGACATTGATTTTACTGCCTACGGTAGAAAATCCATCTTGTTCGTAATTTGAATTAGGAGAAAATAAATCTTACCATGATTCTATCTCGCTGAAGAAATCTTGTTTTTTTCTTTCCTTTTAGCCTCTCCATGTAATTCCAATCCCTGTTTTAACGGAGGAACTTGTGTGAATGTAAATCAACAATCTGCTTTTATGTGTTCTTGTCTTCCTGGTTTCATTGGAACAAGATGTGAACTCTCAGGTGAAAATCCAAATATATTAATTTAACGAATTAAATTTGATAACATGGTTCTCGAGACTACTGACAAACCGTCTGAGGATCATCTTTACTATTGATTCATGTATGCATATCGGGTAAACAATGGTGATCTAATCAGATTCAGGATTCATGATGTTAATTGTCACGAATGTCAGTATACAATTGAAAATATATCTTGCACGCAATGATAAAAGAACCTTTTGGGGATCATTTTCAAACTTAGATCATGTGTGCATAAATGAGACAGATTTGGGGTGACAAATTCAAAGATCTCAAAAGGGCATTATAAAAAATGAAGCTACATGTAGGTGTCTGTAGTATATTCTTGGTCACTGAATGATGGAGACATTGATTTTTACTGCCTACGGTAGAAAATCCATCTACTTCATAACTTGAATTAGAAATCTTACCATGATTCTGTCTCGCTGAATAATTTTTTTTTCTTTCCTTTTAGCCTCTCCATGTAGTTCCAATCCCTGTTTTAACGGAGGAACTTGTGTGAATGTAAATCAACAGTCTGCTTTTATGTGTTCTTGTCTTTCTGGTTTCAGTGGAACAAGATGTGAACTCTCAGGTGAATATTCATCAAATAAAATGTCAATAATAGAAATAAGATATTCATAAGTTGTCAGATAGAAACAGTTTTCAACCTCTGTCATCCGTCCGTCGGACCAGCTCTTGCGATAATCAAAGAACCGTTCGATGGATCAACATCAAACTTGGATTATGGTGACCATGATCTAAATAGTTTTGAGCTACCAAATTTCAGAGATGTCATTATGTTTCCGAAAAAATCTAGTTCACAAGTTAATGAAGTTCAATCGCATTATGTCCCACTTATTCTTTCCCAAATTCCTTTTTTATACAATTATTTGGCAGTACAGTAATTGTCTTTCTTTCTTGCTCCCCATTAGTCAGTATGTGTAGATGAAGAATTGAGCCAATTATATATGGCTGTTTGTACTAATGATGATCCACAGCATTTATATTGCACCATATTTCTGTAAAAAAATCATAGGCGCAGCGGCGCATATCCAATTAAGCTCATTATTACACATCTGGTGAAATAAGTGAGTTTTGATAGACGATTTGAAGAGTCCAGTGTTGTGAATTTCACGCAAAAAAGAAGGGAGGGAGTTCCAGAGAAGCGGAGCAATTGGTATAGCCATTGCAACTCCGTGAGAATAGGGTTGGTGTGGTCATATTTCTTCGTACCTGTTAGCAGGCGAGCAGCAGCATTCTGTACGCTCTGGAGTCTGTTCAGCATAGTGGAAATAAGACCAGCCAGCAGACTGTTACAGAAGTCAATCCTACAGGTGATTAAGGAATGAAGTAGCGATCTTATAGCCGATATATTTCGTAGCTGGTAGTAGGTCGTTTGGCATACCTTGGAAATACGCTTGTCCATCTTCATACACTGGTCGAAGAAGACACCCAGATGACGAGCATTCTGTGAAGGAGGGACAGACACACTGCCAAGTTGAAGATTTTGTGGGACAATCTTGTTTCGCACATGTGGTGAAGAAAAGACTAAATATTCAGTCTTGTCATCATTCAGCTTCACAAAATTCATTACCATCCATTGCCGGATTTCTGCTAGGCAGATAGTAAGACGTGAAATAGCATCAGCATCATCATCACTCACTCTTGGGTCGAATGTCACATATAATTGCATATCATCCGCATAGAAATGAACTTGCAATCGATAATGACGAGCAATATCCCCAATGTGTGCAGTGTACAAAGTGAAGAGCAGCTTCCTAAGGACAGAAACTTGCGGAACACCGTATTTCAAGAGAGCCTCCTCTGACAAAGTCCCGTTGACATTCACCATTTGCCGTCTGCAGTGGAGATACGACCGGAACCATGCTGAGGCAGTGGCATCAACCTTAAAGTCTACATGCAATATCTGTAGAAGGACTTCATTGTCTATCG
Source organism: Lytechinus pictus (assembly GCF_037042905.1). Lineage (NCBI taxonomy): Eukaryota > Metazoa > Echinodermata > Echinoidea > Temnopleuroida > Toxopneustidae > Lytechinus > Lytechinus pictus. The sequence continues at coordinate 10,794 of NW_026974469.1, read as the reverse complement.
TGTCAAAAGCTGCTGACAGATCTAAGAGGACTACTATGACTGCTTTCTTGTCAACTGCTCTCAATATGTCATCAGATATCCTAAGAAGAGCTGTCTAGACAATGTGGAGCTGTTTGTAGGCAGACTGCATGGTCTCATGAAGGTCATTGTCCTGCAGATGTGTCGTCAGTCTCTTCGCAACATCTTTCTCAACAACTTTGGCAAGAAAAGGTAGGTTTGACATGGGACGGTAACAGCTCATTTCCTCCCGATCAAGTGACGGCTTCTTCAGCACAGGAGTAACATCTACGAGTTTCAGTTCTGCAGTAAAACTTTCCTTCCTGCAGGGAAGCATTGACAATCATCGAGAACAGCATAGCCATCAAGTCATCGTTTTTCTTCACAACTGTAGTTGGAATAGGACTTGGGGATCATGACTTTAAAGGAGTCTGACTTATGATTCTCTGTATTTCTAAATGAGATGATGGCATAAATGCAGTTAGATAATCATCACACTAGGAAGGTACAGTTTTGTCCAACTCTCTTTCTGATTCCTCTTTAGCAGATTTGGATGCGTTTGACTGTAGGTTACATATGATAGACTCAATCTTTCCAGTGAAATAACTTTAGAAGTCACTAGCCAACCCAACAACTGAAGAGTGAAGTGAAAGCCCATCAGCTGAATCAGTCTTGCGATGCATAAGTTTGTTGACGATTCCATAGAGTGCTTTTTGATCATTTCCACAATCGACTATATGCTCATTGTTGTACTTAGCCTTCGCATCTTCAAACAATGTTTTGTCCACGTTTCTCCGGTCAATTGTTTATTAACTGTGAGCTTTGCTCGCCTGCATCGTCGTTCAAGTTGTCTCCGTTTGGCATTGCCGATACATTCGTTGTACCAAGGCACCACAGGCTGTTCCATAATGAAACATATACGTTGTATCCAGTGATTCCCTCATAACGTACACTGGTGAACTTATTCTTCAGCAGAGCTGGAGACATCAGCAAGTAAACTCGACTCTTCAATATCTGATCTAAGCTTGGCTGATTCAATCGACCTCACTTTACCATTTAATTGTTTCATATCCATGTATGTTGTTCTTTTTTTTTTACATTCCAGTACCTAGCAATCCATTTATCCCCAATCCTTGTTTGAACAAGGACCGTGTATCACTGCTTTGAATGCATTATTTTGTGTCTGCCATTCTCTTTCTACTGGCAGGACGTATGATTAAGTAGGTAGGTATATATGGATCAGAGTTTTTTGGAAGTCAAAGTTACGTTAATTGTTATCGTCAGCTGCAGCATAACCACTACATCAATAAAAATTATGTTAAATCAACTTTTAAAATGGGTGTTTACCCCGGTTATAGTCATTTCAGCTTTTCAGATTCTAACCTCCAAGAAACCGTCTGTAATACCGTAGTTAGGAGATAATACTTGGTGTGTCATGAGGCATCTACGTTGAAGATAAAGAACTTTCCACTTTAAATCAAATTCGAAATATATCTAATTTTTACTAGAATTCCATCAACCCTATCTATCATCATTACCACCGTCGTTAATACTTCTACATTTTTTTCTGTTGCTATTGGTATCTTCTTTTATTAATTGTGCTGGAATATTGTTGATGAAACTTTGGCGTTCTACTAGTTCTACCCTGTGACTCAAGTCCTTGCCAGAATGGAGGTTTATGCCAAGATGTTAACATGCAAACGGAATTCGTTTGTGCTTGTCAGATGGCATTCTCCGGAACAGTCTGTGAAATAGGTAAGGGGCAACGAACGCAGAGGGCGTCAACTCTTTTAATAGCAGAGAGGTGGATAACAGTGTGCCATTCAAAACATCCATGCTGGGAATACAGTGTTAAACATTGTGTTCGCAGTGTGTTCACATTTTACACTATGTGAAGAAAGATTTGATTTACCCTGTTAGACTGCTCGAATATATAGATGTGTGAGGATGATTTCAAATTTTTCCTCAACTGTAAGCACAATGTGAATACATCACTGTGAATACACTGTTTTCTTTCAAGCAGGTGGGTGTTTCATAAGTTACGAGTGACTTTACGAACGACTGGTGAACGTTTTAGGCGCTAAATTTACTACAAGAAAGGATCACCCGTCGTTTCTAAAGTCACTCGTAAGTCGTAACTTAAGAACACCTGTATGAAACACCCACCGGGGGCCTGTTGCATAAAACTTTTTACCTAAGAAAACTCTGGTAAAAATGAAAACTAAGGTTAGTCTAATTTCTGCCATTGACCTTAACACAAGGCAAAAACTCCGGTTAAAACAACCTGAGTTTTCTCAGGTAAAAAGTTTTATGCAACGGGCCCCAGGTGTGTCAAATTTTGAGTTTATATTCTGTTTATGAGCAGAATATAACAGATAAATATTTAAAGTATATATGCTTTAAAAATGTTCAATTAATCATTAAGACTCTCTATCATATCAATGATCTTTAAGAGGAGGCCTTGCTTAGCTTACTAAGATTATACAAATGGAAGAGAAGAAGTGATGTTAAGTGCATGATTATGTCTTGTGCATGAAACACAATTTTGATCTCCGTCTGTCAATCATATTTCATGATTTTTATTCATACCTCTATTTCAGACAATCCCTGTTATCCAAATCCATGCCTCCGGGAAGGGATTTGCTCACCTATGCCTAATGGAGGGGACTTCATGTGTGATTGTCCACCTTCGTATGGGGGCAAGACCTGCGACAACTTAGGTTAGGCCAAATACCATATAATTATGTTTCAAGAATAGATAACAACATACCTGCTACATCGGTTCTTTGCAAACTAGAAATGTAAAATGGAGTTCATATTGATTTCACTTTGATTTCATTCCGGGTTTTTATTCAATTTCTAATACTGCTATTTTCATTTAAACTATCAACATTAGTATGTAATTACCATTCATTTTGAGTTTTGATAATTTAATGGCATATACAGAATATGGTATAGGATATATGGCCTATTTTGAATGAAGATCATATTTCATAAAATTACCATAACTGTATTATAACATGTAGAACTTTTCTTTCTGGGAGGCATTGGGTTCAAAATCCGTGATCTTATTATATGAATATTCAGATGATAATGTATAAATAGTTCGGTATACCTTTACAGTGTCTCCGTGTCATCCTGACCCTTGCACCAATGGAGGAACATGCTATGATATCAACTTAAGAACAGAATTCTACTGCGCATGTGCGTCTGGATTTAAAGGGATACGATGTGAAGAAGAAAAAGGTAAGCATTTGCGTCACATCGTGACAATTTAGCTAACGTAATGCTGACGCACGTATGATAAGTCGTTTTATTATAAAATCACATTTCTTGATATATAGATTTGCATTTGTTAATAAAAATATGATTCAATGACTGCTTGTCAATAGATATGGCGAAATGTCATCCGTTGGCTTACCATTCCAATTGGGACATCCGCTTCGGGTACTTGAATTTTAAACTACAAAACCTTCTTTGACCAAATTATTCGATATGCCACATTTCATGTGTATTCCAATGGGTTTAAATCTGTACTATATGACGGATTGTATCGAAATAAAATTGGAATTACAATGATGCCCTGTTTCTGGGGCTGAAATATAATAATAATAATAATAATAATTAGACTTATATCGCGCCAAATCCACTCTGTAGAGTGCTCAAGGCGCTTTTTAGGAAATTATAAAATGAATTAAGAAGAATTGAACAGAAATGTTTTGAGGTAAAAAAATGTTTGAAAGTTTCAGAAGTTAAGCACTGTTTGATGTTTTGAGAGAGGCTATTCCATAGCTTAGAGGATGAGTTAAACAAATGATCTTTCACCCCAGGTTTTTGAAATTTTGGGGGTAATAAGAGAATTGGAAAAGGAGGAACGTAAGGATCTTGAAGGGGTATAACTTTTGATAAGTGAAATAAGGTACTGGGGAGATGAGCCATGAACACAATGAAAAGTTAACAACAAAATCTTGAACATAATACGCTTTTTTACAGGGAGCCAATGTAAGGATGTAAATATGAGCTACATGTAGAAGTCACTTAATGTATCTGGTTAATCATTCTCGTTTTATTTCCATGTGTAGATGTTCCACTTACGACAGAATCCATGAATGTAACGTTATCATCATCGACAATCAGTACAAATACAACGGGCGCAGGGAGACAGCTGTCTTCAAATGTTTTCCTTATATTGGGAACTTTAATTTCAGTAATACTCTTCAAATCCAAACAATTGTGAGGATATTTGAAGGGGGCAACATGCATCTCCCAGTAAAAAACAACAACAACAACATCAATCTAAACGTTGAATTGATTGTATCTGACTGTACTGATTGACAATTAAGTCTGTTAGTTTGTAAGATCAATCTGTTAAAACATTAATATCATCAAATTCATTTTCTTATATAGGTTTACTCTGTTATGCATTTTCAAAATCTATCAAACTTCTACTGAACATAGTACATTTAAGTTTCAGATTTGTGCAATATGTCTTTATAGAAGCCGTTTAAGTTGAATAACCATGTTGATGTTTTTGTTGCATAATCAAACACTTTTAGAGTAAATGTGTCATCCTTTTATAACCAGCACTTTTGTACAAGCAGATTAAGAACAAGAACACAATTAATCTATGCTATTGAGTACCGACGTGTGACGTCACTTTTTGCATATCAGCGTTTTTGTGTACCATATTTTGGTAGAGCATGGTGAAATACTTCCACAACCCATATTTAGTAGGGACCGGTCCATGAGGGCCTTAGATATGACCTCATGAATGCATAATTAACCCCATTGGAATCAATATATTATTGGCCTGGTTCTAAATTCTAGGAACCAGGTCAACATTACTTTGACTTCAATGGGGCTATTTGTATTCATGAAGTCATATCTAAGGCCCCAATGGACCAGTTCCTAACATATTATTTAGGTTGTGAAGGTATTTCATCATGCTCTACCAAAATATGGTATAAAAAACGCTGAAGTGCGGGAAAGGGTTTTTATTTTATTTTTTTTTAACAAGTGCACACCAAGTTACCAATAATGCATATAACATTTCCATTTTTTTGAAAGCAGGATAAAAGAGCTTTGTACATTAAATGCTTTGCTCACGGGCATAGGTGACGCGGCCGGGGATCGAACCCGGACTTTCTATGTATAGCCAGGCACCACAGACCACTCGGCCACGGCACTTCAGAGAGAGAGAGTACGTCGTCACTTTGGTACTGTTCACGATGTACTCCGAAATATTACATTTCCGTTGAATATGTAGAGAAATCGTAACAATAATGTTAATCATCGCATTTGTCAATTTTACTGTATTCTGTGAAGACATGTATACTGATGCAGTTAGAGTAGTATTTAATTTTGTTTTAATCATAACATTTAACGTACCGGAAAATGATTATGTACGGTACGGTTATGTTTTAGAATTGGAATTTAATCCTCTAGCAGAGTACAGAATGAGAATAGAAAGAAGTAACTGGGAAAAAAATCATCTAAATCCAATGAAACATTGTGAATATTCATATAAATGTATATATATATTGTTATACTGCTAGATTCAAATTACTCATTTGACATACACAAATTGACTTTTTGCTTAAGAATAGCGGGCTTTGTTGATGTTTGTAGGCAATAAACCCAGACTTTATGAAATATGTTTGTACACTATATGTTGTTTGCCATTTGTTAACTTATGCATACTCGACGTTTCACAGATCTAATTGCATTTTTAAATGATAAAAAAAAACTTCTTCCTTCTTAAACAGCAAAGTGAAATTCACATACTATCTCTCTCACTCACTTTCCCCCTCCCTCCACTTTTTCTACATTCAATTTTTACTCACGTCATTCTCCACTCATCCCCCCTCCCTATCTCTCTCTCTCTCTATCTCTCCCTCCCACCTCCCCCTCTCTGTATATCCATTTCTTTCTATCATTATATTGCAGGATGGTGTCTATTATAGATGCAATTCAATCATTAGGCCCTGTAATTCTATATAATGTGCTTATAGAATGACCCTTTCATCCTGTGCTGCTGTCAATAATTCCGTGTATATACGAATAAATAAATAACTATGAATAATGATAAATGCAGGCCAATGTACTAGCCCCTCTCAAGTCTTGTTCTGATGCGTGTGTGTGTGTGCGTGTGTGAGGGTGTGGAACTTGGTGCGATTTGTAGGTGTGTGTTTTAAGTGGTAAGGGATCAAAGGTGAGGGGAAAGGGTTGCATGAAGGAGTGTGAGGGGAAGGGATATTAAGAGGATGAATAATTCTGTGTAATTTAAACTGTTTCATTTAAGAAAATGATATTCGTTAATTGCATTAATGGAATGAAGAAATCGTGTCGATGCGAGTTTTAATTTCTATTGACAGATGTTAAGTAGTTCTGAATAAATTTGTAATAATTTCCTCATTTCTCTGTGTATGCTGATGGAAAAAGATCATGTATGATTAGACACATATTGTAATACTTTTCATGTTTTGAAGAGGAAGAAATAAAATATCATTTAACATTTTAAGAATAAGGTATATGTGTGAGAAAGGAGAGAGCGAGAGGGGATTTGGTATATAATAATCTTGCTTGAGAGGGCACTTTGCAAAAAATTAATCCACGTCAATAAATTCGGTCGACCTTGAGCGCTTAGAATGGAGTTGATAAATATTTCCCTCGAGAATTTGAAAAGTAAATAGAAATTAAAGTTTCAAGTCTAAAAAAACGTCGAAAGTTTGCTTTTGAGGTGTATAATTCTGTTGTGTACGATCACTTTTTCACTGTAGACATTAATAAGGTATGGCATACTTGTACAGTGAATACAGTGATATTGTGTCATAATGATCAATGCGCAGAATAGGAATCACAAAGATACAAACAAAACAGTGAGTTCTGTACCATGCACGTACATCTCTACAGATCAAGGATGTGAACACCCATGCGTGACTTTGTGAAAAACCATGGAAGTATACATGTACTTCATAGCACGAATTACGCGGAAACTACCTACCACAATGCTGCGGAGTTTTTTTGTATTTTATTTGTGTGCAGTGGAATCTTCAACAAAGACTTTTGGTGATTTAGTATTCTTTAAATCGCAGAGGTTATTCCCGATTTTGTAGAGAGCATATCAAACGTTAATTGGGATTAACGGGAAAGGCCTGAGAAAATAATTTGCTTGTTTACGCAATTGGAGGATAGGGGAGGATAGGAAGAGAGGGGAAATGGCGGGAAGCTCGAAACCTTTTAACTTGCTTGTCATTTCGAAAATTGTTGTCATGATCGTGTGTCAAGTTCACAACAGCAAAGCCTACCCGGGTGGAGCTCCAATACAAGCATGCAGCCATATGACTCCGCAGCATTATCCTGCAAGTCCCCAGACATCGAGTAGCCCCTATACCATGTCAATAAGTCATGCAGCCTATACCCCAGGACAGCAGATTACCGGTAAGCGCACCCCTCCTGCTCTCTTTTGTCACTATGAAATAAAAGATAAACCTCAGACTCAATCCTGCTTTTATCATTAATAGTTTACTTACCATACCTAGTTCAATCTTGGAAAAGAAATACCATGATCGGGTAGGAAAATTTCATACCAGTGAGCATTAAGGTCGGGTGCATGTAAGTATAGTATACGTCGATGGTAATATATAATCATTTCTGGATACAAAGCAGGTTGGTTCTCGAAATAAAGAAAGATAATGGTTTTGCATGGCTCGAGGAGTACAAAAGTGTAGGCAGAGAGGGATATTCTACGAGTTGTTGTGACAAACATATAGTAGGGGAGAGAGATAGGGTTCCCATGCACCCTATTGATATAATTTTTTAACCTACATTTTTGTAATCCTTAAGATGTCTAGTGAATGAATTTTGATGTTCCCAAAACGAAATATTGTCCCATGGGGTTCAAATCCAAGATGGCGTCCAAAATGGCCGCCATATTCATGGAATTTGGATTTTCGTACATAGATTCCGACACAAACATTCATTTGCCACAAAATTAGTGTCATATGAAAGATAAATAAATTTTCTACAAGTTGATACTATTCATTGGTGACGAAAAGATCATTCGGCTGAGATTTTAATAAGAAAAGTGCAATTTTGAGTGTTTTTTTGCAAAAAAATTGCCAAATACATGATTTACTATAAATCTGATGAAAATGATGGGATTGCCTTAAAGATTTCTAGAAAACTTTCCTAATTTACAATTATTAAGTGGAAGACATTCCAAATTGATGTCTTTTTTTTACAAACTTAGAATGTCTCAAACTTGAAAATTCAATTTTCAGAAATTTAGTTTTTTTACTGCATATCGCACACTCGGATATGCTAATGTATATTGTCACATTTTCAACCCAGAAAATGCAAATAAGCCTTAATTAATGCAAAATTATCTTTTATTTTGTTGGTAGAATTTACTACAATCCCTTTATTCTTCAATTTAAAGTCGGTTGATATAGTTTTGAAAGAATTAAGACTTTTGGCCAAAATTTGTATGTTTTTGGGAAAAAAAATGCACATGCACTGTTATTGATCAGATTTATTATGAATAGCAGTAATAAATGCACAATCTCAACATTCGATATGAAAGAGGATGTATCAATGAGAATATTGGCAGTCTTCATGCCACCATAAGTATCTTCATTTGCTTAGAAAGAAGGAAAATATGCTAAATGTATTAACCGATTTTGCGCCAAAGTGAGACCAAAAAGCAACCTCAGTGTGGCAGTCACACACATGAAAACGATTGTAGTGATTAATGGTATTTTATTCAAATAATACAATAGCTTTGATCGGCCTCTTGCATCGATTGTATTGGTATGACTAACACACCGTAATGTACAGTATGTAATGTGCATGGTAATATAAATGTATCTGATTCAGAAGGATGTAAAGACCAAAAAGGTGTTTCTGTTACATCATTGATAAATTTATTTAATGAAGTCTCTTGGAAACAGTTATAAGATACACTAGCACTACAGGTAATAGAGATGAAGTTCTGACACATCAATACCCAACTCAAAGGAACATGTCGAAGCTACCCCCACTTTACCTGTATTTTGATCCTATGGCCTGAATTCCGAAATCAGGTTTAAAAGTTAGTGTCATATGAAAGATGATATTATTCATAGGTGATGAAAAGGTAATTCGGCTGAGATTTTAATAAGTGCATTTTTGAAATTATTTCCCCCCAAAAATGAAAATTTGCAAAATACCTGATTTACCATATATCTAAGGAAAATAAAGGAATTGCCTTGAAACTTTCTAGAAAACTTTCCTAATATACAACTATTAAGAAATTTAGCCTTTTTACTGCATTTTACAGATGTGTACTATATTGTCATTATCTTTACCACCCTTTTTCACCCTATTGATATTTTTTTTCTAACCTACACATTTTTTAATCCTGGAGTTATATACTGAATGAATTTATTTTGATATTCTGAAACTTAAAAAGTGTCCCTTGGCCGCCACCTTGACGGTCATCTTGGATTCTGACGAAAAACTCTTAACAGAACTCTTTAATTCGACATCATAGGAGAAAACAAATTACAAATGTTTTGAGGGTATTCTGAGTATGAAAAATTAATTGAGTGGGTTATCTTTATTCTTTACGATTTAAATTAAACAATTCTGTTACATTAAATTGCCAAAATGATAAAGGGAAGGTCTTTTTGGTACAATGAGATGTGTATGGTTGTGTTATTAATCTATTAACTATTTTCACTTTTAGGTGCAAGATTGTAGATTTAGACTTGTATTGGTGAACAAACAATAGCATATTAACCATGCCAAAACGCAAAAGTAGAAAATGTGGTGACGAATCAGTACTAGGGAAAAGGCCTCCTGTAAATTACATTTTACAACTTGCAACAATCCATATATATCATGTCAAAATGTAAGCTTTATGGTTCTTAGGGAGGACTTAGCCAAACTTTGACAGACAGGCAGTCAATCTTAGAACTCATTGGCGGGCTCATATGCTAGATTTGGGCGATCTTTTTTAGCTAAAACTTTGTGCCAATGTGATCTTGAAAGATATATTCCTGATCCAGAAGTTGTAAACTTTGGACTGGAAAAGCTTTTTTGCTTGCTGCAAAATTCAGAATTTTATTCTCTTTGAGAAAAAAAAATATCCGGAATTTTCTTGGTTGCCATCCGGGCAACCATGATGGCAGTTTTGGTTGCCAATGTCACCCGGGCAACCGCTAATTTCGAGCCCTGCTTTGGAGTAGGGATGGTGGATCGAATTTCCCTCACGTGTGATCTGTTCCTTCTCAAGATTCCTTTGTTTGGCTTTGATACTTCGTAAGACCTGGGATCCTCACAGACTTTGGATACTTTAGCTGGTATCCAAGTGTGGTCTCTTGGATGTAGAACTCTCACTGGCTGTCCTACATGCAGATCAGAACTTGCATGTCGATAATGCACTTCCTTCATCTTGTCTTGCCTATTCAAGAGAAAATCAGTGGTAGTAGAATCTCTCGATAAATAGTGACTTGGCAATGTGGTTCTGATGGGTCTACCAAATAACATTTCTGCTGGTGATCTCAATTTACTTTTGACTGGTGTTGCTCTCAGGTTCATAATTGCTAGTTGACTGTCTTGGTCAGTCAGAACATTTTGTCAACAGATTCTTGACTGTACGAACCATCCTCTGAGCTAATCCGTTTGATCTTGGATAGTGTGGAGAAGAAGTGATATTCCAGTTCTTTTCTTCTGCTGCCTTGCTTGATGTTTCTCGCATGTTTCACACTGCTTTATCAACTGGTCGATGTCCTTATTGATGTTTGGCAAGAACAC